>NC_091992.1:48244816-48471499 GCF_044704955.1 Pristiophorus japonicus | reverse complement strand
CTCCCTCCTCTCTCCCACCCAGCCTCTCCCTCCTCTCTCCCCACCAGCCTCTCCCTCCTCTCTCCCACCAGCCTCTCCCTCCTCTCCCCACCAGCCTCTCCCTCCTCTCTCCCCACCAGCCTCTCCCTCCTCTCTCCCCACCAGCCTCTCCCTCCTCTCTCCCCACCAGCCTCTCCCTCCTCTCTCCCCACCAGCCTCTCCCTCCTCTCTCCCCACCAGCCTCTCCCTCCTCTCTCCCCACCAGCCTCTCCCTCCTCTCTCCCCACCAGCCTCTCCCTCCTCTCTCCCCACCAGCCTCTCCCTCCTCTCTCCCCACCAGCCTCTCCCTCCTCTCTCCCCACCAGCCTCTCCCTCCTCTCTCCCCACCAGCCTCTCCCTCCTCTCTCCCCACCAGCCTCTCCCTCCTCTCTCCCCACCAGCCTCTCCCTCCTCTACCCCTCCGCCCCAGCCTCTCCCCCCATCTCTTCCCCCCAGCCTCTCCCCGTTCCCTCTCTACCACCCCCCCAGCCCCTCCCCCCTCTAGCCTCTTACTCCTCTCCCTCTCCCCCCCCAGCCTCTTCCGCCTCTCCCTCTCTCCACCCCCCCCCAAGCCTCCCCCTCCCTCTCCCCCCCAGCCCCTCCCCCTCTCCCCCCCAGCCCCTCCCCCTCTCCCCCCCCAGCCTCCACCTCCCTCCAGCCCCTCCCCCCCTCCTCTCCCCATCTCAGCCTCTCTCTCTCCCCCCCCTCTCTCTCCCCATCCCACCCCCCCTCTCTCTCTCTCCCCATCCCACCCCCTCTCTCTCTCCCCATCCCACCCCCTCTCTCTCCCCATCCCACCCCCTCTCTCCCCATCCCACCCCCTCTCTCTCTCTCTCCCCCTCCCACCTCCTCTCTCTCCCCCTCCCACCCCCTCTCTCTCTCACCCTCCCACCCCCTCCCTTCCCCTCCCACTCTCTCCCTTCCCCTCCCACTCTCTCCCTTCCCCTCCCACTCTCTCCCTTCCCCTCTCTCTACCCCTTCCCCTCTCTCTCCCCCCTTCCCCCTTCCCCTCTCTCTCCCCCCTTCCCCTCTCTCCCCCCTTCCCCTCTCTCCCCCCTTCCCCTCTCTCTCCCCCCTTCCCCTCTCTCTCCCCCCTTTCCCTCTCTCTCCCCCCTTTCCCTCTCTCTCTCTCCCCCCCAGTCCCACTACCTGCCCCCCCAGTCCCTCTCTCTTTCACCCCCCAGCCCCTCTCTCCCCCGCCCCCCAGCCCCTCTCTCCCAGCCTCTCCCCCTCTCTTTCCCGCCCCCCAGCCCCTCCCTCTCTTTCCCCCCCCCAGCCTTTCCCCCTCTTTCCCCCCCCAGCCTCTCCCCCCTCTCTCTCTACCACCCCACCAGCCTCTCCTTCCTCTCCCTTTCTCCGCCCCCAGCCTCTCCCTCCTCTCCCCCCCCCCCAGCCGCTCCCGCCTCTCCCCCCCCCCCAGCCTCTCCCTCCTCTCCCTCTCTCCCCCCCTCTGCCTCTCCCTCTCTCCCCCCCTCTGCCTCTCCCTCTCTCCCCCCCAGCCTCTCCCTCCTCCCACTCTCTCCCCCCCCTCTGCCTCTCCCTCCTCTCCCTCTCTCCCCCCCTCTGCCTCTCCCTCTCTCCCCCCCAGCCTCTCCCTCCTCCCACTCTCTCCCCCCCTCTGCCTCTCCCTCTCTCCCCCCCAGCCTCTCCCTCCTCTCCCCCACCCCCCCCCCAGCCTCTCCCTCTCTCCCCCACTCTGCCTCTCCCTCTCTCCCCCCCAGCCTCTCCCTCCTCTCCCCCCCCAGCCTCTCCCTCCTCTCCTCCCCCGCCCCTCGCGGCCCCTCTCTCTCTCTCTCTCTCTCTCTCTCCATTGCCCCTCGCGGCCCCCCTCTCTCTCTCCCCCCCCAGCCCCTCACCTCTCTCCCCAGCCGCTCGCGCCCCCCTCTCTCCCCAGCCCCTCGCGCCCCCCCTCTCTCTCTCTCTCTCTCCCCAGCCCCTCGCGCCCCTCTCTCTCTCTCTCTCTCCCCAGCCCCTCGCGCCCCCTCTCTCTCTCTCTCCCCAGCCCCTCTCCCCCCCTCCCCACCTGATGTTGGTGTCAATTGGTCTTTGGAAGGTTCCCCAGTCTGCCTTTTTGAAGCACCGTCGTGGTAATAATGTTGGCATTGAAATTCCTGTCAATGATTGAAGGCCTGTGTTGACTGTTGGGGAACAGTTCTGGAGGCGATGATTGGGTTTCCTTTGCTGTCTTGAGAAACATAGGTCTGGGGTATATTCTCTGCCACCTTGACAAATGAAACTTACCTCGATCTTTGGCATCAAAAAGGTGGAATTTATTCTCTAGTGATGTCTCGTGTACAATTCCTTCTCCATTATAGTTGACGTCTGTATAGACCCACATTGTGTGATGACTCATCTCGGATGCTTTAACAATGAATGGATGTTGACTCTGAAGGAGCGATGGGTCAGGTCACTGTATGAGTGGTGGTTTGTAGATATTGGACATTGTTAGTTCTCCTACAAGTATTGCTGGAGTGAAAACTCCAGCAATCCTGGTATAGAAACATAGAAAATAGGTGCAGGAGTAGGCCATTCAACAAGATCATGGCTGATCACCCTCCCCAGCACCTCCCCGCCACACCCCCCGACCCCCCCAGCCGCAAGGACCACATCCAACTCCCTCTCGAACACATCCAATGAACTGGCAACAACTCTCCGCGGCAGGGAACCCCATAGGCCAACAGCTCCCAATCCCAGCCCCAAACAGCACCCCCTCCCCACCGGCTCCGGACCCACCCAACACCGGGAACACTCCCCCCGCACCCAACCCGCCCCGTCCCGTCAGAATCCTTCCCAAATGCCGAACACCCCTGGATGTCGAGCCCCCAGCCCCGGCCACCCCGGAGCCACGCACCCGCGACGCCAACCACACCACATCCACCAACCGCCATCTGCGCAGTCAACCCGTCCACCCCACTCTGAACACTCCCCGCACCGAGGCACAGAGCCCCCAGGCCCGCCCCTTCAACACACTTCGCCCCCCCCAGACCTCCGCCGCAATGTGGCCCCTCCTGCCCCCCACCTCCACCACTTTCCCCTCCATTCCCCACCCCCGTCTCCCCTCAACTTCCCGTACAGGCTCCCAGCTTGGGGGCGGTAACCTTCTGGGGCAGGGAATGTTAGCCCCCAGCGTGGAAGTCCTGCTCCCGCCGCAGAATTGGCCTCTTACCACCCCTCAATGGAAGCGGAGTGCAATTTCCCACACTCCACTTCCTTTGGGGGCAGTTACCGGGGCACGACTGGGTGCTCCCGTGACAGTTTGAACTGGTGCTCTCCACTCTCCCATCCTGTGACAGTTGGAACTGGTGCTCTCCACTCTCCCGTCCTGCGACAATTTGAACTGGTGCTCTCCATTCTCCTGCGACAGTTGGAACTGGTGCTCTTGAATTTGGTGCAAACTTCAGTGCCTTATTTGACATAGCACCCCAGACCAAACTTGGGATGGTTATAGCAAGCGATTAGGTCAAAATCTGTGATACGTCCTCTTGTGTCAAACTCGTGGATGTGTTCAATGTGTGTTTCTTCAAGAACCAAGACACCAGCGCTGTGTTCCTTTCAAGATATTTACATTTTGAACGAGAGGTGCCTTTGATGTTAAGATGGCATATTCGGATTGCTGGGCCTACATGTAGTTTCCTCGGGTGCTGGAAAGGACCGTTCGATTTTCTCGGTTTGCTACTGTCACCGGGAGGTCGATTTAACGGCCGATTGAAACAACATTAGCTGTGATCTAAGATCACGTAACAGAATGTGCCGCGAGAAGGCTGTAATCATCCATCTAAGAGTTTACAGTGCCATTTATGGCAGGCATACTGAAAGATAAATGTAAGATAAGTATTGATAGCTTACTTACAATAAGTGTGATAAAGTTGGAGAAAATATGATACAGGAAACAAGCGTGACAACAGGAAGATGCAAGACTTAATATATCCTCAACAAATCTTTCACACATTGTTCATGGTTGTCAGTATGGGTGTCATGTTCAGATATGCCATGACTAAGTCAAATTCTGTTTTAATTACATGATATTCTGGGATTTTTACATGTTTTCTGATCAAATTCCATGACTGTGCAATATTAAACAGACAAATGAAGGTTCTGTGGTTTGACAGAACCGTCAAGGGAGAACACAAGGTTCGCACTGGTGGATTCCTCGGCCTGGAATTTCCTCGTCGGGGCAGAGTTTCATAAAGGTAGTACTTCCGCTCAATCTTCCATGTCGCCGCAGTCTCGATCGATTTTTCTGGGTTATGGCTCATTAGAGATACTGTCAAGAGGATACTTACCAGTGCCAGCCATGAAACTTCTTCAGTGACAATACATTGCAGTGATAGCAACATGTATTTAAGTAGTGTCTTTAACATAGTAAAATGTCCCAAGGTGCTTCATGGGAGCATTATGAAACAAAATTTGACACTGAGCCACATAAAGGAGATATTAGGACAGATGACCAAAAGCTTGGTCAAAGAGGTAGCTTTAAGGAGAAAATCAAAAGGAGGAAAGAGAGGTAGAGAGGTTGAAAGGTTTAGGGAGGGAATTCCAGAGTTTAGGGCCTTGGTAGCTAAAGGCATGGCCACCAATGGTGGAGCGACTGAAATCGGGGATGCTCAAGGAGACCAGAATTAGAGAAGCTCAGATATCTTGGAGGGTTGTGGGACTGGAGGAGATTACAGAATAAGGAGGGCGAAGCCATAGAGGGATTTGAAAACAAGGATGAGAATTTTTAAATCGAGATATTGCTTAACCAGGAGCCAATGTAGGTCACAGGTGTGATGAGTGAATGGGACTTGGTGCGAGTTAGGACATGGGCAGAGTTTTGGATGACCTCAAGTTTACAGATAAGAGATGGGAATCCGGCCAGGAGTACATTGGAACGTCAAGTCTAGAGGTAAAAAAAGGCATGGATGAGGGTTTCAGCAGCAGATGAGCTGAGGCAGGGACTGAGTCAGGTGATGGAAATTCAAAAAGGTGGAAATAGATGGTCTTAGTGATGGTGCAGATATGTGGTCAGAAGCTCATCTCAGAATCAAATATAATAATAAATAACTTATTTATATAGCGCCTTTAATGTAGTAAAATATGCCAAGGCGATTCACAGCAATGTTACAAGACAAAACAGATAAATTTGACACCGAATCACAAAAGAAGAAATTAAGGCAGATGACCAAAAGCTTGGTTAAAGAGTTAGGTTTTAAGAAGCGTCTTAAAGGAGGAAAGAAAGGTAGAGAGGCGGAGAGGTTTAGGGAGGGAGTTCCATAGCTTAGGGCTCAGACAACTGAAGGCACGGCCACCAATGGTTGAGCGATTATAATCAGGGATGTTCAAGAGGGCAGAATTTGAGAAGCACAGACATCTTGTGGGGTTGAGGCTGAAAAAGATTACAGAGATAGGAAGGGACAAGGCCATGGAGTGATTTGTAAACTAGGATGAGAATTTTGAAATCGAGGCGTTGTTTAACCAGGAGCCAGGGGTGATGGTGACTTGGTGCGAGTTAGGACACGGACTGCTGAGCTTTGGATGACCTCAAGTTTACGTAGAATGTGGGAGGCCAGCCAGGAGTGAGTTGGAGTAGTCAAGTCTAGAGGTAACAAAGGCATGAGTGAGGGTTTCAGCAGCAGAAGAGCTGAGGCAGGGGCGGAAGCGGGCAATCTTATGAAGGTGGAAAAAGGCAAAAGATGGAAATATGACACCAAGGTTGCATACAGTCTGGTTCAGCCTCAGACAGTTGCCAGGGAGAGGGATGGAGTCAGTGGCTAGGGAAGAGAGATTGTAGCAGGCACCGAAGGCAATGGCTTCAATTGTCCCAATATTTAGTTGGAGGAAATTTCTACTAATCCAATTCTGGATGTCGGACAAGCATCCTGACGTCGCCAGGGGACTGCATGTATATGAGAAATAGGAGGGGCCAAGGATCGATCCTTAGGAATCTGTAACATTTGTTTATCTCGCTGCTTCACAGACCAAACTATTCAGCATCCACATAGACTGGTTCTACTATTACCAAAAAAACATCCCATGAAATTGTATTTAACAGACAAAAGGCACCTAGGAATGATTCAAAGACAATAGCTTAAGTTTGGAATTTAGGTAATAATTAAAGCACCTATTATGACTTACAGTATTGCTTGAACCCTCAGATTTAATTTCAATTGTTACCCTCCAAATAACTACTGAGATAATATCATTCCATATAGGTCTATTGAGCTATTAGGAAGCTCTCACCAAAGGAGATAGTCAGTGAAGCCAAAAATTATTCCAGCACCTAACCTGGCTTTCCCTTGCATATAAAATACTTAGCTGAGACAAAACGCTTGAAATGAAGTTTATCAACTCTGAAAATGAACCAGTGGGTTTTAGGATGTACCCACTTTGGTATTTTGCCAATCTGGACTTCCTAAGCACAGCATCTACAGTGAAAAAGTTTCAAAGAATCTTAAACTTGCTTCAGAAACTTCTGCTGTATCTTTAAATTTAATCTACTGAAGGCTTGTGGGAGAAGAAAAATCATCTGTAAACAAGCTGAAGGAAAAGGAAGCCTCGGGGGATGGGCATTCCACACTACAAGAATTCAAACAGGAAGAGGCATCAAACAGGAAGAGGTTTGTTGCAGGACATTCAAGTTGGCCAATCAGCGAAAGGGTCAAGTTATCTCTGGCCAAACACAACTGGACACCCGGCTATTGTTGTAAACTGTAAAAACGAGAACAAAAGAAATCTGTTAAGTGGATGTCGTGAGGGAACTTTTGGTAAGCCAGCAAGAACCACGTATAGTTAGGTCGAATTGCTCACTCAACAGACTATACATAAGCCAATAGGCATTAATGTTGTGAGGAGGTGTACATGACCAAGTAACTTGAGGGGGTGCATAGTTATTGCAAAAAGTAGGATTTGGTTTAATTGTACTTAAACTGTTAAACTGTTTAACTTAGAGCATAGAAGTTACTTGTATGTACAGATGAATCTGAAATCGATAAGCGGATAATTTGTAGTTTGGTTTGATTTTCAATCTGTACTCGGTAGTGTTGAACTCGGAACTTAAGTAATTTTTAATCTTGCAATAAAGTCCATTGTATTGGAAAATCTCAGTATTCTTATAAGTCTTGGTGTTTGAAATCCATAGTACCTTTGATAAATATTCCGGAGGACACTTCAGTGCCCCTTATATATTTCACATGACTTGGGATTATTACTGGCTGTTACAGAAATAAATCCCTTGAGATACCAGGTATATCTAGCAAAATATTTAAGTGTCAAAAGGAGTTAAAATTATAATAAAGTCACCATTGATCTAATCCAAGCTGGGCAGCCTGTCAATCGACGACTATATTTTGTAGTCACAAAAGCAATCCTTTGTATTCTTCAAGCTTTTTCAGTAGTACAGAGCATCAGAGTTCTATATTAAAATCCAGGGATCAATTTTCCCCAAAGCATTTTTTTGCCGTACTTGAAGAATTATGCCTGATTTTTTGTGGCCTGAGTATGCCAAAAAAGAATGCAAGTTTCCCCTTAGGATCTCTTCATTTTGGTGTGACCTATCCCGAGACAGTTGGAGCCTTGATCTGCACCAAAAAGATCGGGCTGCCATGGTAACCTGTGAGTTCTCCTGTCTGCCGGTGAGTTCGGTCAGTTCTCTATTACTATTCTTATGGAGTATTTAATGTTTAAATCATGAAGTGATGGACCTATACAACTTCATCGAACTACCAGTATTTTTGAACTAAACTAAATAATTCTCATTGGTAAAATAATTGAGTGTGGTGCATTGGAGTACCTATGCGGCGTTGTAACTTCTCCTGCCTGTCGATGCGATCTCTTGCGTTCTCCTGCCTGCCGGTGATTTCCATCAGTTCTCCTCCAGTCCCTAGCCAAGTGGCCTCCTGCTGCGTTGTCCCGCCCCTAGCTCAGGCCAAATGGCCTCCTGCACCGGCCCGCTGCCTTCCCGGGCCGAGTGCAGAAAGTTGAATTGCAGTTTGAAGATGATGGTAGGACTTTGCAAACATTGCTAAGGGTAAGGCTTGGCTGATTTAGGTCCAGGTCCTCTCCGCTTCCCGCCCCTAGCCCAGGCCGAATGGCCTCCGATGTACTTACACCTGCGGCGATTTCTTTATCTCCGTGTAAGGGTTTTCTCAAATGGCCACATACGCTGGCCTAAGTAGGAATGGAGTAACTACTATCTGGCCAAAGTTACCTAAATAGGCAGAATTGGCATAAGTGGCTGGTGACGCCCCCCCTTTTGAGAAAAAAACTAACCTAAAAAATATGTAACTAAGTGAGTTACACTGGTGCAAATTGATTGGGGAAACTGGGGATTGTTAAGTTACGCCAGAAAAAGCAGCCTACTCCAAGAAAAATGGAGCAACTCCTGGCCAAAAATGAGCCCAAAATTACAGGCAAATGAGTAAATACTCTGGTAAAGCAGTTTCAATGTTTCCACTTAAGCAAATTTCTACTCTGTAGTCACCAAACCAATGTAAAAATCATTTTGAGAGATATTGTACATCAGTTACACCAATAACCTCTTCATATTGCCATCCAATAGGTGTAAATGTGTTCCACGGCTTTCTTACAAATGTTCTATTTTTCTGGATCAAAGCAGTTATTCTACCACTACATTTGATCCATTAAACATGTGGCCGCTCTATTTTTCTAAGGGTTTTAATTTACTATTTATAAAAGTTATTCTACAACCCTTGAAACATCTGCAGCACTAATCCAGAAGACCCAAATCTGCCATTCTAAATCTAAACCCTTAAGGCTATGGATGAGTACAAACCAAATATCCTAGATATCTCAGTTCATAGGACCATTTATGGAGGTGGTTTAGTTCGATCAGAGATTATTCTAAGCTAACAAATTCAGAACTAAATCTAACTCTTGCAATTGTTATTGAAGTCAGTAGTACTCGTGCAAATATCAGGCAAGTTCCAAGCTTTGTTGATTTGAAGTTGACATTCAAAGAAAAACTTTGTGCCCAAGTTAATGGAAACAACCAAATCCAATCTGGTTCAAGTTTTGTCTCCGATTTTCTCCCCATATCCAATTGAAATTTTTACATTATGCATACATATACTAAAGAAGCCTTCAAAAAATTTCATTCGACTTACCATTTTATTTATAGATTGGAAAAATTCCTCAAATGAAAATATTGTAGCAATTACTGATTAATATAGGGGCCAATAGCACAGTATGTTGGTATGCTAATACCGAGTAGCAGAATGTGATACTTTCCCACCAAGCCTTTAAAATCGCCAAACCTGGGGCCAGGGGAGGTGGAGGATGGAGTTGAAGACAACAGAATGCAGGTTCCACAGAGAATGAGAATTATTACCAAGGACAATGCTTCCACATCTTTATTTTATCATAAATGGACACCATCATTATACAGTTCATAGAATCATACAGCACATAAGGTCGTTCGTCCCATCGTACCTGTGCCAGCTCTTAAGCAGTTATTTAATGGGCTAGTTGCAATAACCAGAGAGCAGATCACCTTCCCCACTTCTCAGCAAGACACCATACATAACATGAAGAAAAAATCCTTTTAAAACTGCATGAAGGTGAGAAATTGGTATGGTCAAATTCCTATTAAACATGTTACTTAGATGTTCCAGTCCATGTCTTTTTTTGATTACTTCATCAGATCATCTTTGTGTCTGTAAATTAAAGTTCTTATAACTGCAAGAAAGAGAAAATAAACTGAGATACAAGCCCTTATTTCATATAAATATGTAATAATATTGCAAATTAAAATTAAACTGTCCCCAACCTTGCTTTATTATATTTTCCAATATCTAATGTTTGTCATTTTATATAGCAATCTGTAAATAACTTTTTTTAAGCATTCCATATGAAGATTGATCATAATGTAAGGTTCCACCATATTTTATAATTTCAAAATTCAATGTAAATATTGTTGCGTTGACCAATAAATTAGGAATGTACAACTTGCAATGATTCAAAGCACTAAAGCAGAAATTTCAGCTCGAGATTTATATCCTAACCTACATCCATCCACCTGTGGACTCATCTTGCACGTCTAAACTGTTTTTCTCCTTTACCAACAAGCTCTGCTTTTCATTCACTGCCAGTTATCAAAATAACAGTCAAACCTCCATCGCCTCAAGGATAACGCTTCAAAGCTTTTAAAAAAAAAGCTAGCTTTATTGGTCCTGTAAATAATTTCACACACTCACATCAAAATAAATGAGATCCAGAAGCAAAGAACATTTCATTGTGTTATGCCAAATAATTCTTAAAAAAGATAGGTGGCCAACAAACCTTGTCAACTTTCAGCTCCCAATCACAGCCAGGTCCAGTACAAGAACACCGTTGGTAGATACCACAGAATAGATGGTCAGGAAATAGTGCAGCGAATAAAATTCCACAAAATTAAGAGTATGAAAAAGTCGTGACAGAAGCTTTTATTTTAAATTCACCAACATGTTATTCAGACACAAGGCAATTAAAAAGATTTTTGCATCATATGACTCTGATTATAGATTTGCCATCCCAACTCTGTAGATCACACGTTTAACCAGTTCATTGTTTTGGACACTTTACTGCATGATATAGCAGACAAAGCATATTTTCTGCCAAGTGTTAAATGCCGTCTGGCTAATTGTGACTTCTTACTACGGTAGAGGTTACATTTAAACATTTTGTCCACATGGCCAGTTATCTCAGTTACAGGCAGCTGCACAGAGAAGCAAGATAACCCATGGAATCAAGTGATGAAGGAATTCCAGCTGTTGACAAGAGTGCAAATGTCACTTTCACTCTCTGAAGTGCAATACTTCACAAACTCATTATAGACAATGAAAGATTTGAGTAGCATGCAGTTTTGGAACTCTTATGGCTTGCAAACAGAAACTATTACTCCGTGTGCTCCGCATGGGCTTTGACAATTACTGGAAGCCAAGAATTCTTCCAACTACTAAGTTTTCCCTTAATTCTGAAAAAGTACATATTTGGAATGAGATAAATTTACAAGGTGCTCCCAAAGAATGATAAACAGAAGTTGTATGTTAGCCTTGTGACTACACTATACAAATATATGCACAGAAAGCACTAGTACTTGACATAATCATCATCATAGGCAGTCCCTCGCAATCGAGGAAGACTTACTCGAGGAACTCTTAGCATGAGTTCTTAGGTGGCTGTACAGTCCAATACGAGAACCACAGTCTCGGTCACAGGTGAGACAGATAGTCGTTGAGAGAAAGGGTGGGCAGGGAGCCTGGTTTGCCACACGCTTTTACAACTTAATTGATGACATTCTATAATAAAGAAGTCAGTTTATGTCTGTCCTGGGCTGGGGGGCTGGGAGCATGTGGTCCGGAATAAGTGACATTTTCACTGACCAATGGGCGATCAGGGTCCGCCTGGCCTCACAAACAAAGAAGGGGAGCGATGGCACGAACTTTAAAAGTTTGATTGAAGTTGGGTCTGCTTCATGAGGCGTCCTCCCCGGCATTGCTCCGGAACCCAGAGGAGCGCGTGGCATGAGTGTGAGAGAGAGAGAGAGAGAGAGAAAAAAAGAAAGAGAGAGAGACACAGACGGGCAAGAGTGAGGGGGGTGCATGGCAGTGTGGGGGGAGATGTGGCTGCGTGGTGTGGGGTAGGGAGAAGGGTGTGTGTGGTGGGGGGGGGGGGTGGTGAGGAAGAGAAGTGGGAGGGTGTGGGGAGGAAGCGGGTGTGCGTGCGGAGGGGGGGGGGGGAAGGGGAGGGAAGCGGGGCGGGGAGGGGGAAAGCGGGCCGGGGGGGGGGGGGTGGAGGAGGGAAGCGGGGCGGGGGGGGTGGAGGGGAGGAGGGAAGCGGGGCGGGGCGGCGAAGAGGCGAAGCACGGCAAGGGGGGGGGGATGCACACGGGGGGGGGGGGGGGGAAGCGCTCGATAGTGAGATTGAGTGTGAGGGAGAGAAAGCAGGGAGGGAGAGAGGGGGGATATCAACAAGATGATTATAACATTCTAAACAAGTACTACAGGTATTGCAATAAAGATACTAATTTGACCGCAAATGTTTTGCAGGTCTCTGCTCGTTGTTTAATTAAGAACATTGTAGCACTTCATCAGTGATCCATAAATTAAGTCAAAATAAACCTTGGTTTCAAACTAAAGCATTTTTTTTTGAAGCTATGCAAGATTGTTTATTGGAAGCTTGTTTCCTTACTGCTCCAATATGTTGAGTTACAGAATGATAACATGAAGCATCATGCAGCTTTGCTATCCATTAGGGATAACACAGAGCATTGGCAACACACTTCTTCACAACGGATAACGAGGAGTGGAGGGGGGAATGAGAGAAAGGAAAATATCAGGCTTGTGCACATTTCCTATGGATAGATAGAGCATTAATATATTGGAACAAGTTGCCAGTAACATTTTGGTTTGGTGAATACCATGAAACAAGGAAGACTAAATGAGTGATTTTCTTATTTTAAAAAGGGAAGCATCATTAGTAACGTGCCTCTCGATAATTTTGTTTCAAATGTTTATTGCAAATCCTAAACAAGGATATCAGTTTCACTCACGTTCGACACTGATGACCAATTTCTGGCAACCAGAATAGTTTTTTGATGATAATGGTTTCATCATAGATCACTGGGCTCTTTCTCAGATAAAGTGCAGTATCTGCTCCATAAGAATTCTGGTGCAACTGTTACACATTGTAAATTCATTTGCCAAATAGTTGACAGAGAGAAGCAATCTCATTGTGCGAGGCCCCTTGGGGAAGAGTGACCATAATATGGTGGAATTCTGCATTAGGATGGAGAATGAAACAGTAAATTCAGAGACCATGGTCCAGAACTTAAAGAAGGGTAACTTTGAAGGTATGAGGCGAGAATTGGCTAGGATAGATTGGCGAATGATACTTAGGGGGTTGACTGTGGATGGGCAATGGCAGACATTTAGAGACCGCATGGATGAAGTACAACAATTGTACATTCCTGTCTGGCGTAAAAATAAAAAGGGGAAGGTGGCTCAACCGTGGCTATCTAGGGAAATCAGGGATAGTATTAAAGCCAAGGAAGTGGCATACAAATTGGCCAGAAATAGCAGCGAACCTGGGGACTGGGAGAAATTTAGAACTCAGCAGAGGAGGACAAAGGGTTTGATTAGGACAGGGAAAATGGAGTACGAGAAGAAGCTTGCAGGGAACATTAAGGCGGATTGCAAAAGTTTCTATAGGTATGTAAAGAGAAAAAGGTTGGTGAAGACAAACGTAGGTCCCCTGCAGTCAGAATCAGGGGAAGTCATAACGGGGAACAAAGAAATGGCGGATCAATTGAACAAGTACTTTGGTTCGGTATTCACTAAGGAGGATACAAACAACCTTCCGGATATAAAAGGGGTCAGAGGGTCTAGTAAGGAAGAGGAACTGAGGGAAATCTTTATTAGTCGGGAAATTGTGTTGGGGAAATTGATGGGATTGAAGGCAGATAAATCCCCAGGGCCTGATGGCCTGCATCCTAGAGTACTTAAGGAGGTGGCCTTGGAAATAGCGGATGCATTGACAGTCATTTTCCAACATTCCATTGACTCTGGATCAGTTCCTATGGAGTGGAGGGTAGCCAATGTAACCCCACTTTTTAAAAAAGGAGGGAGAGAGAAAACAGGGAATTATAGACCGGTCAGCCTGACCTCAGTAGTGGGTAAAATGATGGAATCAATTATTAAGGATGTCATAGCAGTGCATCTGGAAAATGGTGACATGATAGGTCCAAGTCAGCATGGATTTGTGAAAGGGAAATCATGCTTGACAAATCTTCTGGAATTTTTTGAGGATGTTTCCAGTAAAGTGGACAAAGGAGAACCAGTTGATGTGGTATATTTGGACTTTCAGAAGGCTTTCGACAAGGTCCCACACAAGAGATTAATGTGCAAAGTTAAAGCACATGGGATTGGGGGTAGTGTGCTGACGTGGATTGAGAACTGGTTGTCAGACAGGAAGCAAAGAGTAGGAGTAAACGGGTACTTTTCAGAATGGCAGGCAGTGACTAGTGGAGTGCCGCAAGGTTCTGTGCTGGGGCCCCAGCTGTTTACATTGTACATTAATGATTTAGACGAGGGGATTAAATGCAGTATCTCCAAATTTGCGGATGATACTAAGTTGGGTGGCAGTGTGAGCTGCGAGGAGGATGCTATTAGGCTGCAGAGTGACTTGGATAGGTTAGGTGAGTGGGCAAATGCATGGCAGATGAAGTATAATGTGGATAAATGTGAGGTTATCCACTTTGGTGGTAAAAACAGAGAGACAGACTATTATCTGAATGGTGACAGATTAGGAAAAGGGAAGGTGCAACGAGACCTGGGTGTCATGGTACATCAGTCATTGAAGGTTGGCATGCAGGTACAGCAGGCGGTTAAGAAAGCAAATGGCATGTTGGCCTTCATAGCGAGGGGATTTGAATACAGGGGCAGGGAGGTGTTGCTACAGTTGTACAGGGCCTTGGTGAGGCCACACCTGGAGTATTGTGTACAGTTTTGGTCTCCTAACTTGAGGAAGGACATTCTTGCTATTGAGGGAGTGCAGCGAAGGTTCACCAGACTGATTCCCGGGATGGCGGGACTGACCTATCAAGAAAGATTGGATCAATTGGGCTTGTATTCACTGGAGTTCAGAAGAATGAGAGGGGACCTCATAGAAACGTTTAAAATTCTGACGGGTTTAGACAGGTTAGATGCAGAAAGAATGTTCCCAATGTTGGGGAAGTCCAGAACCAGGGGTCACAGTCTGAGGATAAGGGGTAAGCCATTTAGGACCGAGATGAGGAGAAACTTCTTCACCCAGAGAGTGGTGAACCTGTGGAATTCTCTACCACAGAAAGTAGTTGAGGCCAATTCACTAAATATATTCAAAAGGGAGTTAGATGAAGTCCTTACTACTCGGGGGATCAAGGGTTATGGCGAGAAAGCAGGAAGGGGGTACTGAAGTTTCATGTTCAGCCATGAACTCATTGAATGGCGGTGCAGGCTAGAAGGGCTGAATGGCCTGCTCCTGCACCTATTTTCTATGTTTCTATGTTTCTATACACACACACTATAAAATGCGCATAATTAATAGCCTTTTCTGTCCAATTTAAGCCAAGTGCCAAAGGCTTTCTCTTAATTAGGGCACTGGAATGGCACTACTATCCTTAATACATCAAAGCCCCACTAATCAGATCTTACAAGAGTTTACATCAGTGATAAAGTGGGAAACTTATTTCCCTTAAATTTGTTTCATTTTTTGAAAAATAATGGGCATAAGAATTTAGGATTGAAACAAAAATATTGAAAATCCTCAAAAAAAGGAAACAATCCAGTCATCACAGGCACTGTTCTCACTCACAATCATGTGCAACATTAGGTCCCTGATACTAGTTATAGCTTGGGTTGGATTGGACACAAATAATTATGGCCCAGATTTTGCTGTAGCAGGGCATCTGACATTAGTTAGACTTGCCATGCACATTTACATTTTTTACGTGGCAAGTTGCTGAAAGTGTCAGCCGATAACTGCACAGCGAGGGAAACGGCATCTGGAACCTGAGTGAACAAAGACAAGCAACTGTATATCTCCTTAGCCAATCTCATTGAAGGATTGAGAAAACATCCCAAAACTGATAAGGAAGAGTAATTAGAGTGTGTGAATTCAATATCAAATCAGCTACAGAAAGAGAAATAGAAAGATTGAATTTTAGAAACATTGAAAATTGAGAAAAAAACAGAAAAAAAAAAAATCAGAATATTTTTTTAAATCTCCAACATCAATAAATATGTGCAGAAATGGAATGCCACACGTATTAGTTAAGTTTCAATGCCAGAGAGGTTGACTGGCAGTAATTAACATTTATTATGTGGTTAAAAGGGTACTTAGACTGAAATGGACAAGACTTAACTTTGTGGCACAATTAGTTCATATCTACCATGTAAATCTACTGGCCCGTAATTTGCAGTCAGCGGCGAAATGAAGACGTTAAAATTAGTTTTTTCAGGCCCTTAACCTTTGAGAATGTATACTGAGAATGTATACAGACATTGAAGTTGAGAATGTGGGAAAAAATGCATAGAGACAGTGAAATTTAACAAAGGATTCATGGAGGAATAGCCTTAAGAATCTCAGACTGCAAATGTTACAACATTGACACAACTAACAGACTGGCTCCAAGGTTTTACTAGTCACACCAGTAAACCTGAAACATTAACAAGGGAAAGAAAGGCACTTTGTGTAAAAACAGCCCATACAGATATCAGCTCATGAGTGGACAAAGGGAAGGAGGGATCAAAGGGGATAGGCTGAACTGAATGTCACTCTAATTGTATCTTGTACTGAAAATGTATAACCGTTGCGCCTTTACAATGTAACGGCACTTGTCCGGAGGGAGCGGGTGCACTCTAGAGAGAGAGCATTCCTTCTTTCTGATAAGTCCCGGCCGGTGAATTAAACAATAAAGTCTGCTTTGTTATAAGCGGCAACGGTGTTCGACTCTGAATTCGCTGAACCAGATTGAGGGAAAAGAATCCACATTTACATTTAGTGTCAGAAGTGGGATCGCAACAGACGACTGCCGAAAACTTGCTAATTAAGAGCCAGACTAGCCTTGGGTGAGACGGGAGGAAAGTGGCCACTGGAGTGAGTATAATTTCAATACTGCTCCAGTTTCCTCCGGTTTCAAAAGTCTGAGGAAAGTTTAGCCACTCGCTGGCTCTCAGGTAGCGTCTGAACGAGATCTAGGACAATATGGCGAATACCTTTTAAACTTAGAACAGGGAAGGATAGGAAAATCGCGCGGCGACACGAACCGGGCGGCAACTCGGAAGGATAGGTTAGAATAGGTAAATCTGGAACCTAGAACAAATTAAGTAAGGCTTACCGCGCGGAGGGATAGATCGCGTGGCGACACGAACAGGAAAACCGCGCGGAGACGCGGAGGGATAGATAATCGCGTGAACCACGCGGAGGTTAGGGAGTTAGGTAAATTAAGCCGCGGGACGACGCGGGACTGTGTAAATTTTAAATTGTACTTACGCCAGGTACGGCATCGATCTTGTAGATCACTTGGTCCGCCTAGGCTCTGGGTAAGATAACTGAAACCATCGCGGGGCGACGTGGGGACAATCGGGATTAATTAGGACCCGGATCCAACGCGGGGCGACGCGAGGGATTGGGATTAATTAGGACATCCTACACGGGGCGACGCGAGGATGGATAATCATTTAGATAGAACCACGAATACCGGTAGTCCATTACAAAAGTTATGTGAGGAATTCCCTGAAAAAGCTGGACAATTTAGACTGTTACTAGGAGATGATCAATGGCCATTAGGGGGCACCAAAAGCTTGGAGGTAGTAAAACGGGCGCAGGGATTAATTTGGAAGAAGGGATGGGGGAAAGGGGATAGGGATCTAATAGCCACATGGAGGCATTACTGTCAAAAGCTAAAAGATGCATCAATTCTGTCGAGTTGGCAGGAAAACACCACTAAATTAGGACTTTTATTGACAGAAGGCGGACATATTAAAACTGTAGACGTCTTAAAGAAAGATGCACGCACGAGAAACGTACTAAGAGTTCCACTGAGAAAGGTATTGACCGACTACGTAGTCAAATGGTTGGCCTGGAGTTGACCGAGGCTGACGAGGAAATTGATGAATGGTCACTGACTCGGCGCCCAACGGCGCCTCCCGCAGCCCCTGGCCCCTTGCCACAGTCCTCTTCCCGTCCACCTCCACCTTACACTCCGGCGGTAGGAGGTAAAGATAAAAATAACCCCACACCAACGAACAGACAAGCCCAGACGGACCCTTCATCCTCTGATAGCGACTCAGATCCCCAGTTCACGAGCCATGTAGCCAAGAGGACCAGATCTCACACCCGGAAGGCCAGATCTACATCTCGAAAGCACAGGCAGTCCCGTGAATCCACTAGTCAGAATACCAGTCGTGAAAGGCAAAACAAACACTCCCGCCGATCAGGATGCAGAGGTGCTGCGCAGTCAGACGGCTCCGAGCCACCCTCCGACCTAGAAACGTCTTCCAAGATTGACGCCCCCATCCCAAAGCCCCGGCAACAATTCCCGGTCCGACCAATGCCAAACCCTGATGCACAACAAGCTGCAGACAACCCCACCATAGATGTCTATGTGCCTTGGAAACCGAACGAAATTATGGCCATTCTGGCCACCATGCCAGATCGAAAGAGAGAACCTGTCAAGTTTATAGATCATCTTCGAACTACCATTGCAGTTTATAATGCAGAGTCAAGGGACCTGTGGGCCCTGAGCCCAACTGAGCATGCCCGATTTCTAATTCACCCAAGACATGCAACCCATGACACGTTGGTGGCTGCTCACCCAAACAATGCCCAGGACCGCCTAAACGCTGTTTTTACTGCTCTCGGCACGACCCTTCAGAAGCCCATCAGTATGGCTGCAGTATTAGAAACTAAACCCAAACGAGACGAAACTGCCGACGAATTCATGGAAAGATTTATTGAAATATACGGAGGTCAACCAGGAGATAATGCCTTCAGGGCGGGAGAGGATTCACCTCAATTCTGCGCTATCCTACTTCAGTGCCTGCCCTATTCGATTGCTCACGCTATCCGGACAAATAATATGAATTGGGCAGATAACAGTAAAGCCCAGATGGAAAGGGCGGTGAAATATTATTGGCAGGAAAAGAAAGGAGAGGGGGGGAGGTGCGCCCCAACCCGGGTCAAGACTGAATACGTGACTAGAAAGGGAGAGCCTCCTCAAGGGGAAAGACCGACACCCAACCCGAGAGAATATCAAATGGAACCACAGTACTGTGCAAGGGGTTGGGTAGATAACCGGGGATATGGGTATACCCAACACCCCAACAGCCCCGGCCCTGCAAACTACGGACCATCACATGGTCCTCCCCGATCAGGAAGACAGGAAGAAGAAGCGGTCGGGGCTGGGGAAGGAGAGGGCAATGCTTCAATTGTGGGCAAGAAGGACATTGGAAGATAGAGTGCCCCTTCGATCGGCACGAAAGAGGAAGAGGAGGAGGAGAGCAAGGGGGGGAAGAGGACGGGGATCTTACACGAACGTCTCCCAGAACAACCCCTTTGGCCAATCGTCCCCCGATTATTCGTATTGACCAAGTAGCTTGATTGTACAGGGAACCTCCCCGGATGACGAACCAATGATATCGTAAAAAATTAGGAATGAGTGGCAACCCTTCTTGATAGATATGGGAGCCTCTATGTCTTCTGTACAGTCGAAGCTTAAACTCCCCGCCTCCACTGAGACACAGGAACTGTCAGGATTCCTGGGACAAGTCTCTACATTTCCAGTGTCAGAACCGGTTAAAGTAGGTTGCCAGGAAGAATCGGTGGAACATCGATTTGTTATCACAACCAATCTGGACTGTAACTTGATGGCTAGAGACCTCCTCTGCAAATTCCAGTTGCATTTCGAGTGCGGAAATGATGGGATTATTGTAAAACAGGGAACCCTTAAGCGACAGTATTATACCACTAGGACCCCGCAATGGTGGTCTCTGGACCTGCTGCAGGCACCTTATCATGTGACCCTAGCATATGATCCCAGCGGCAAGAATCAGGATCTCCAGAGCTTATCATCAGGATCACGAAGGGGAAGAGAAGGAAATTCTCTTAAGGGCTAGAGTGACTGGACCAGAAGGGAAGGCAGATTTTGTGGAAATCAATTACTGTAGATCCTGGATCCCTAATGTTGCCCTGATGACTAAGCACCTCACACCGTATACAAACAAGGAAGGCAGCTTTAAAATAAAACCCGCAGACGTCCAAGACTTTAAGGAACTAAAGACAGCCCTGCTGCAAGCTCCGGCTTTGGGCCGGCCCCTCTATGACCGGCCCTTTCAACTGTATTGTACGATCCTGAAAGACTGTGCTACCGCTGTCTTAACTCAGAAACACGGGGATAAGCATAGGCCTGTTGCCTACTACTCTTCCAAAATAGACCCCGTTGCCTTGGGGCACCCTGTATGTACTCAAATATTAACCGCCATCTACAATAGCCTTCAATTCGCTGCCAACCTTACCCTCCAGCAGGATATTGTTGTATACACCCCTCACTCCGTAGCTGCCCTCCTGGGTCAACTGCAGACTCAACACCTTACCATGGCCAGGCAAAGCAGATATGAGATCTACCTACTAAATAATCCTAAACTGACCTTTCGGCACTCTACTGCCATTAATCCGGCCTGTTTTCTTACCGAGCCACCCCAAGATGAGGAAGAACCCAGTCATGACTGTTTATCTTTAATTCAAGAGGCCACCTCGGTCAGGGAAGATTTAGTTGATGTACCAATGGAGGACCCAGACTGTATTATGTATGTTGACGGAAGCTTTTCTATTGACCCAGAAGGTGTACGAATTTCGGGATACGCCATAGTAATCCAGGTCTTGGAATCTGCCGCCTTTGAAACCGCCTATTCCGCCCAACAAGCTGAACTACTCACCCGAGCCTGTATCTTGGCTAAAAACCTCAAGGTCAATATCTATACCGACTCTAGGTATGCCTTTGGGTAGCCCATGATTATGGAAAATTATGGAAAAATAGGGGATTCCTAACCTCACAGGGGAGTGAGATATCCCATAGGCAACAAGTATCTAACTTGTTGCAAGCCCTCATGCTCCCCAAGTGCATTGCCATTGTTAAATGTACCGGCCACACCACCGGAAAATCCCCGGTTGATATCGGGAACCACTGTGCTGACAAAGAGGCCAAACAGGCCTCTCGTGGACAACAAATGGTAGTGCCCAGAATGATGAGTCAAACTAAAAGTCCTGCAAAGGATAAGTTAGCCTCGGAAAAACCAATGCCAACCATCCAAGATGTCATTAAAGCACAGGAGGACGCTCCTGAAAAAGATAAAACTGTTGTGGAAAAATTATGGATGTACTTATGACAATGTTTCTAAACTCTGGACCACTCCCGCGGAACAGACTTGCATGTCTGACGAGTTGGCCCTATGGGTTATTGAATGTATGCATTTTGCTATTCATTGTGGAGCAAGGACAACAAGTGACACACTTTTGGCTACTTGGTGGCACCCTAAACTCCAGGCGCTGGCCCAGAACATCAGTAGCCTGGTTTGCCAGCAGCATAATCCAGGGAAGGGAGTCCCCTGTGATTGGGGTAAGACGCCCCTACCAGAAGGTCCCTTTGAGACATTGCAGTTGGACTACATTGAATTGCAAAGAGTTCAGTGTTACAAATATGTGTTAGTAATAGTAGATGTGTTTAGCAAATGGATCGAAGCCTACCCTACCCTGGACAATAAGGCTCAAACTGTTAAGGTGTTAGAGGGAAATTGTTCCTAGATATGGTATCCCAGCTCGACTGAGTTCCGATAATGGCCCTCACTTTATTGGCCAAGTTAACAAAGAATTCTGTTCCCAAATGCGCATTAACCAGCAGCTGCATTGTGCCTACCGACCCCAAGCTGCGGGACTGGTTGAACGTGCTAATTAAACTCTTAAAACCAAGCTTGCAAAACTGGTAGCATCAACCGGACTCAATTGGCTCAACCTCCTTCCCATAGCCCTATTCCAGATCCAAACTACTCCCACCGGTAAGGCTATACTGACCCCCGCTGAGGTCATTTATGGTAGGCCCCTTAGGACCCCTTGGAATCAGAATGTCCCCTCCACTGTCCAATTCCACCACATGACTGAGGAAATGACCATCTATTTTCTTTCTCTGACACAGGCTCTACGAATAGCCCACAACCAGGTTCGAGAGGCTCACCTCGACCTCCCAGTTTTACCCGAATCGTCCCTCGTGGCACCAGGGAAGTATGTCCTGATTAAGAAATGGATTCGGAAGGAATTAGAGCCACGATGGGAGGGGCCTTTTCAGGTGTTACTTAGTACCCCCACTGCAGCTAAGGTTGAGGGGAGAAGTGCCTGGGTTCACCTGCACCACTGCAAGCTCACCACCCTCTAACGAACCTATTTTACTGGTTATTCTAACTCCTGTTTCTGTTCCAGACTTCCTCTTCTCCATAGCTGAACAAGGTCCTTTCTAGGAGCGTCCTGACTAAACGAGTGGGTCCCGAGGAGACCAGTTTGAACTCCTACCCGTAGTGATAGACAACCAGCTACACAGACGGTGACCTGAGAAGAGAGGCGAGAAAACCAAACTCTTTGAATCAGCAAAATATTCAGACTATTTATCCTTGTCCATAGAGACGCTACAAGAAACATTTTGTTCCCGAGTAATAAGATGAAACTGTCTGTGTGCCAGTCTGTATAATAGCGTTGGTGTACGACAGGTGCGGCGCATGGGAGGGGAGACTGAAGCGAGAGCTCCATGTAAACACCTTTTTGTACATGTCTTATGTTTATGCGCAAAATGGGAACTTTTCTAGATGCTGGGTGTGCTCACATATCCCTATACATTCCAAAGGGGGAATTTCTTTGCGCCCCGTTCCACTGACCCTAACTGAGACTGTCAAGTGGCTTCTGAGCCAGACTAGCATGGGAGGAGGGGGGCCAATGCAAATACGAGAGATGAAAGGCGGGTCAAGAGAGCGATCACGGAGGCCAGGAGGAGCATCATACCGTTACCACGTGGACAACCACGGGGACGTCACCAAGTGGGAGAGTGCTGGGTACCCCATTAGTCAAACGTTCCAGGGATGGTACCAACCAACCTACGACCATGAAAAGGAACCCCCATTCTTAGCCCTGACCAATACCTCAGGGATTGGGAGGCCAACCGGGAACATATGTTTAACCCGAAATGACACCAGTAGCACGGGACATTTCATAGGGTACAGCAGTTGCCCACACAGTCTCAACATCACAGGTGCATGAGTCACTATCCTCTCTCACCTTCCGAATAAATAAGGTGGAGGTCTGTGGGCCCAGTCTTGGGACCCCGAAACAATATATCAGAAGGCAACGTATAACGGCACGTATTTTGTGTGCGGTCATAGGGCATATCCCTGGTTGCCTAGGCGATGGACAGGGTCCTGCTATCTGGGATATGTGGTGCCATTTGTGCGGCAAATACATACCCTGGCGGAAGCACATGCCTCCAGCCGACACAAGCGAGCCCTCACCCCCCGCCAAAAGGTTCTTTGGGGTCATGATGCTCCCATTCGGGATAGGACGCATCATGGATGAAGTACAGAACCTAGAGAGGGTATTAGAACAGATAGCTAACCATACTGCTGAAGCTCTGGAGGACATCACGGCCGAAATGGTAGCAATGCGGACCGTACATTACAAAATCGAATGGACCTCTATTATCTGTTAGCTGAGAAAGGGGGAACGTGTGCCCTGATAGGATCTGAATGTTGCACTTACATTCCCGATAGTTCAGAAAACATAACCAATCTCGCTGATCATATAAGAAGGGAGGTGAAGAAGTTATCCACGCCAGCAGGAGGATCTCGCTGGTTTGATTGGCTATTAGGTGGATCTTGGGGATCCTATCTAATGCATGGGGCAATTATTCTCATCGTAGTAATAATTACCTGTTGCTTGATTATTGGTTGCTTTAACCTTTGTTGTAAAGTCATGATGGCAAGGTTAGCAAACCCTCTTGTGGTCACGGGCTCCCGGGTTATGATCCAGCAAACTAAAGACCTACTCGACAAGAAGGTTCAGGAAAGAGAGTGTGAACGGCTGAATGATGCTATACTCCTAGAATAATCCTAAGGGTTATCATGGAATGATAAAAGGGGGGAATGAGAATGTATACTGAGAATGTATACAGACATTGAAGTTGAGAATGTGGGAAAAAATGTATAGAGACAGTGAAATTTAACAAAGGATTCCTGGAGGAATAGCCTTAAGAATCTCAGACTGCAAATGTTACAACATTGACACAACTAACAGACTGGCTTCAAGGTCTTACTAGTCACACCAGTAAACTTGAAACATTAACAAGGGAAAGAAAGGCACTTTGTGTAAAAACAGCCCATACAGATATCGGCTCATGAGTGGACAAAGGGAAGGAGGGATCAAAGGGGATAGGCTGAACTGAATGTCACTCTAATTGTATCTTGTACTGAAAATGTATAACCGTTGCGCCTTTACAATGTAACGGCACTTGTCCGTAGGGAGCGGGTGCACTCTAGAGAGAGAGCATTCCTTCTTTCTGATAAGTCCCGGCCGGTGAATCAAACAATAAAGTCTGCTTTGTTATAAGCGGCAACGGTGTTCGACTCAGTGAATTCGCTGAACCAGATTGAGGGAAAAGAATCCACATTTATACCTTTGTTTAGCAGTCAATAGGCTGTTAAAATCCCAGATACACCTAACTTTTAGTGATGTATTTCACAGCATAATTACTGCAGAAGAGCCGAAGTTTGTCAGTTTCCCTGATTTGGGTGATTACAGATTGCTAGCTCTGTGGCAGGGGCACATGGCAGTCTGTGTCGGAGCTGTGAATGACAGACCCAACTTCAGGATTTCCGCATGCGCAAAATCCCAAAGTTACGGTCAGTTTCAAAGGCTAATGACGGCGAACGCTGCCAATTCGCCGTCACCCCAACTGCAAATTCTGGGCCACTAACTTCAAGTCATTCAACGCATTTCAATGGTGAGGCAAACAGGGAGATGTCGTTTTCGTGAAACTAACTGCTGAGCGGAGCAACTTCAACAGCAACTTTAGATATTCACGTTTAACCACACATCTGCCCTCCTTGAAAAGTTGCCATACCATTTAAGCATAAATAACTCAAGCACCTATGCTTGGAGGCAGAGGTACTAAACAAGTACTTTGCATCTGTCTTCATCAAGGAAGAGGATACTGCCATACACCTAGTGAAGGTGGTGGTAGTGGAGACACTTGATGAGGCTAAAAATTGATAGAGGTAGTATTAGAAAGCCTGGCTGTATTTAAAGTAAATAAATCACCAGGAGTGGATGGGATGCATCCTAGGATGCTGAGGGAATTTAGGATGGAAATCGGTCATAATATTCCAATCATCCATAGTTACAGGAGTGATGCCAGAGGACTGGAGAATTGCAAATGTTACACCATTGTTCAAAAAAGGGTGTAAAGATAAACCCAGAACTACAGACCAGTCAGTTTAACCTCAGTAGTGGGGAAGCTTTTACAAACAGTGATCAGGGACAAAATTAAGAGTCACTTGAATAGGTGTGAATTACTTAAGGAAAGCCAGTACGGATTTGTTAAAGGCAAATTGTGTTTAACCAACTTGATCAAATTTTTTAATGATGTAACAGAGAGGGTTGATGAGGGTAATGCAGTTGACGTAGTGTACATGGATTTCCAAAAGGTGTTCAACAAAATAAGCTTGCCAGCAAAGTTGGAGCCCATGGAATAAAAGGGACAGTGGCAGTATGGATATGAAATTGGCTAAGTGACAGGAAACAGTAGTAGTGGTGAATGGTTATTTTTCGCACTGGAGGAAGGTATACAGTGGTGTTTCCCAAGGGTGGGTTCTAGGACCACTGCTTTTCTTGATATACATGAATGACTTGGATGCAGGTGGACAGGGCACAATTTCAAAATTTGCAGATGACAAAACTTAGAAGTATAGTGAATCATGAGGAGGAGGGCGATAGACATCAAGAAGACAGACAGGCTGGTGAAGTGGGCAGACACGTGGCACACGAAATTTAACGCAGAAAAGTGGGAAGTGATACATTTTGGTAGAATGAGGAGAGGACATATAAACTAAATGGTACAATATGAACAGAGAGTATATGTGCATAAGTCATTGAAGGTGGCAGGGCAGGTTGAGAAAGCAGTTAAAAGGCTTATGGGATCCTGGGCTTCATAAAATCGAAGTACAGAGTACAAAAGTGTGGAAATGATGATGCATCTGTATAAAACACTGGTTCGGCCCCAACTGGTGTACTGTGTCCAATTCTGGGCACCACACTTCAGGAAGGATGTGAAGGTCTTAGAAAGGGTGCAGACAATATTGCTGAGAATGATTCCAGGAATGAGGGACTTCAGTTACGTTGATAGACTGGAGCTGCTTAGGTTGTTCTCTTGGAGCAGAGAAGATTGAGAGAAGATTTGATAGAGGTGTTCAAAATCATGAGGGATCTGGACAAAGATAGAGAAACTGTTCCCATTGGCAGAAGGGTCAAGAACTAGAGGACACAGATTTAAGGTGATTTGCAAAAGAACCAAAGGCAATGTAAGAAAAAGCTTTTTTACGCAGCGAGTGGTTGGGTTCTGGAATGCACTGCATGAAAGGGTAGTGGGAGGCAGACTCAATCTTATCAAAAGGGAGTTGGATAAATATCTGAAGGAAAACATTTGCAGGGTTACCAGGAAAGGGCAGGGAAGTGCGACTAGCTGAGAGTCTGCAAGGACTCGATGGGCCAAATGGCCTTTGTGCTGTAACCATTCTATGATTCACTATTACCCTCACTGTTATTTTAACAAATTCTGGCCCCACAACAGATTTCTAGTAGAAGAACTCAGCAAAAGCCACCTGATAATTAAGGCAGCCTTCACTTCCTTCCGAATATAGAAGCTATTCATGCAACTGGATGGCGGTCGCAATTAATAGCAATGAAGAACAAGAACAAGCAAACTACAGAATGTGCACACCAAAAGTTTCCAAAATATTGAAGCATCAACAATCCCGATTTGTTTACCATTTAAAAAGTGGCCAGGAACGTAAATGTACCACAAGGTCTGCACAAATAACTTACTACGAAATAATATTAGCCATGGCCAGTACTCAGAAGGTACAGATTTATGTCATTGTAAATGGTTAACGCGCTTGCAATTACTCCGATTTTAAAAAGTGGAATTTTTAAAAATAAACCCATCAACACATATCGGTTAGCAACACCCATTATCCTTCCACCACAGTATGTTATGTAACAAAGACATTGAAACGTACACAGAAGTACGTAATATATTTACAATATATGCCGATTCTTTAATATCCGTTGCGTTTACTTGTTACACAGAAATGTTTCCAATACGAAGTGTTAAAAAAAACTATTTCCTTGGAATACCTGCCATAAAAGAAAATATATATTTTGGAACACAATTGTGATCAAAAGTGGTACTAAATTACATCCGCGTATTCTTGGTGCAAGAGGAACATTTGCCAGTCTGCCCGTGATGTAGAAACACTCCCTTTTAATAGTTGTTCCCTGGTGCAGTTTATATCAGATTGCCTGCAACGCCCCGCCTGGGTGCAGGAGTGAACTGTCTTTTCCCTGGCAGTGTCATTTACATAATCCTTATACATCGATCTCCAACACACTTTCACCACCAGCTGCCCGACAGCGAAACTCAACTTGTGTGGTATTTAGTCAATACTAAAGAGGATAATCCAAAACAAGGGATCACATTTTGGAGCGGCTGATTTCCTAATCTCCATAAGTACATATTTAACTTGATAGCCTCAGAAAAAGGAATAAAAGCCAATATTCAATGCACTCGTGAGAATAGCAGTAATATATAACCAGATCGGATTTCTATTGGCACACAGATTTTGCGGACACTTGACAGATGAAAGATACCTTCTTGATCGGAAATAACAATGAGAAACAAAAAACTTTTCACCGCCGTGAAGAACAAAAAAGAGCCTCAATAAAATTATGAAGTAGTTTATATTTTAGTATAATCAAAAAAAGTCCATCTAAGTGAAATAGGACAGCAAACGGACAAAATTATAACGATTTACAACACAAAGGCAAATGTAAAAAATGTAATTAACATGTACAAAAATAAAACAAATAGACGGCACGAAAGGATGAGAAAGTAGGAAGAGACGGATCTAGAAGAGACACGAGACAGACACATTAGGGAAAATGAAAAATGTTGCTGTCAGTACAGCGAGGATGTGCCATCCATATGAATGCGAGTCCGGACATGTCAGAGAGAGTTAAAGGAAAACAAATAAAATCTAATCATCCAAAAGACTAGGAATTTCCATCATCCAACAGAAATATCGTGATTCATTAATCATCTACAACCAGCAACAAAATCAGTGTATTATAGACAAAAGGGTGGGTTATTCTGGTTATTTCAAAGCAATATCTTTGCTTTAAAAAGTGAAATGATAAAAAAACAAAATCATCTGTGAAAACATTTTATTTATTATGACTGGGACGATGGCGAACGAGGAAGAAAAGAATGGAGAGCAAGAATGAATATAAAAATGAAAAACTGAGATCGCGATGTAATGTCACTGCAAAACGAAAAACTACCCAGAACAAGGCAAATAAGGAGTCAACATGCATTATTTAATGAGCCTTTACAATAATAAACATCCACGAGTCTAAATAGCAATAAATCCTGCAGGATTCTGACAACTGGCCATGATGGAGAGACAGGCAACCCTGTGCGCCGAGGCCCGGAGATCACCAGAGAAACCGGCAAACACACCGAAATCCACGTTTACTGGGAGCTTCGCAAAAAAAAACTAAATAAAAACTCTCCCAAAGCCGCGGGGCTGTACATCAAACAACAAGCCAAGCTTTGAAAGGGGTGGCAGAAAGCTCCGGCCGAGAGAAAGCGCGCAGCCACCTGCCGTCGCCCGCCGAGATGCTCACAAACCGCGAAAGCGGGGGGGGGGGGGGGGCAGTTAAGAGAGCCCTCAGTAAAGAAGCTTTCCCAATCGTTTGTCCCATAAAATAAATACATTAAACATATATTTACATTCTCTTCACTCACCGTTTGCGAATGCGAAGAGGATGAATGCTACGGTCCCACAGTAGCTTGCGATGCACATGTTGACTTTATTTTAAAAAAAACACCTCTCCAGTGTGATAACTGCCTACCACGGAGAACAGTTACATCTTCCTTTCTTGTTTGGAGAGGCACACGTGCTGGAAGTTTGATTTCATCGCCGCCGTCGTTTTCTTTTCTTCCCCCCCCCCACCCCTCCCCGCCCTCTAAAGCGTCGTCTGGTGTGACCTGGCCGCTCCTGGTGTGTTTTTATTAATCCCGAGAGTTGAAAGATTGAATGGAGACGGGACGACGGTTTGGTTTTGCGGACACGAGCCGCTTTCAAAAGGCTTTCCCCCAGAGGGGGGGAAGGTGGGCAGCGCGAGAGGCGGACGGGAAAGAGAGAGAGGGGGGCGCGAGCGGGCAGGCAGCAGCACGCGGCGACCCACGGCCTCCCGGGTTCCACAGCAACGGCAGCGCGCGAGCCAGCCAGCTAGCCACACACACAGAGCGGCTGCTCCGCGTTCCACAGCCACAGCGGCGCGCGTCACTCGAGTTCTACAACACGAGCCATCGCGCGCAGCAGCAACAACGACCGCACAGCAGCGTGAGACCGCCTCGGAGTTCCAGCAGAGCGCGCGAGGGACAGCTCCATGGGACACCTGACCCAATCCAGCGCGAGAGACCCCCTCCGGCTCCGCACCCTCGAAGCTTCCCCGCCGTCCCGTCACCTCGGCTCAGCGAGGACGCGAGACCCCCTCCGGCTCTGCCGCCGCCACCACGGAGTGTTTTTTTAGACAAAAATTCAGGTTGCGAGTTTCTTCT
Source organism: Pristiophorus japonicus (assembly GCF_044704955.1). NCBI lineage: Eukaryota > Metazoa > Chordata > Chondrichthyes > Pristiophoridae > Pristiophorus > Pristiophorus japonicus. Next base: position 48,442,035 of record NC_091992.1, on the reverse strand, counting down.
CGTCCTTAATCCGAGAGACTCAAGAACTTTACCCCCTCTCCGACACTCAGAACCCGAGTTTCCGCAGCAACCTTCAATCTCCCGCCCCGTCGTTAGTTGCGAGAGAGAGAGACAAAACTGGGATTCAACAGCGCCTGGTGTGGTATTCTGTTAAATGTGTGCGTGTATAGACTTCCATGTTGTGACAGCGCCGCCGATTCATTTGAACTTGCAAGGCTCTGACTCTGGTGCATGTCCCCGATACACTGTCCCACTATTATACGCAGCGAGCTCGGTCGGCAAAAATAAGTTGAATGAAACGGCGTCACGTGGGCTGTCGCCGCCACGTGCAAGAAGTGAGCTCCAAATTGTTGCACCATTACCATCAAATTTCTCCAGAAATCATTTCATTAAGATTATTGGGCAAGGATAAAACTTGTGTCTCAAATATTAGATGTTCTTCAGCATGTCTTATTGGATGATTTCTGGAGTGCAATTAAGAAAAAAAATCCAATTTGGCTCTCATCCTCACTAATGAAAAAAAGGTCAGATACCAGATCCAAGCCTCAGCATCCCCAAATGCAAGTAGTGGTACTGCTAGAATTTAAGATTGTGTGGCATTGAGTACCAATAAGCTTACTCCCGATTGTTCAGTTGGTACCACCATAACAATCATAGAATCTTACAGCACAGAAGTAGCCCATTATACAGTCTCTTTGAAAGAACCATACAATTTAGCCTCACGCTCCAGATTTTTCCTCATAACTCTGCAAATTAATCCTCTTCAAACACATATCTAGTTGCCTTTTATAGTTCCGATGGAATGTGATTCCACTACCCTGTCAAGTAGTGTGCTCCAGATCTTAACACCCCTCTGTCACATACCTTCTAGTTCTTTTGGCAATTATTTTAAATCCAATACCTCTGGTTACTGATCTATTTGTCAGGGGATACAGTTTCTCCCTACTTGCTCTATCAAAAAAAAACCTAAATTTTAAATAATTTTATTAGGTCTAACCTTCTCTGCCTCCTATCCTTTAGGCAGAATCTCATTGCCGAGAACATAGAAACAGAAGATAGGTGCAGCAGTAGGATATTCAGCCCTTTGAGCCTGCACCACCATTCAATAAGATCATGGCGGATCATTCACCTCAGTACCCCTTTCCTGCTTTCTCTCCATATCCCTTGATCCCTTTAGCCGTAAGGGCCATATCTATTTCCCTCTTGAATATATCCAATGAACTGGCATCAACAACCCTCTGCGGTAGGGAATTCCACAGGTTAACAACTCTGAGTGAAGAAGTTTCTCCTCATCTCAGTCCTAAATGGCTTACCCCTTATCCTTAGACTGTGTCCCCTGATTCTGGACTTCCCCAACATTGGGAACATTCTTCCTGATTCTAACCTGTCCAGTCCAGTCAGAATTTTATATGTTTCTATGAGATCCCCTCTCATCCTTCTAAACTCCAGTGAATAAAGGCCCAGTCGATCCAGTCTCTCCTCATATGTTAGACCAGCCATCCCGGGAATCAGTCTGGTGAACCTTCGCTGCACTCCCTCAAGCGCAAGAACGTCCTTCCTCAGATTAGGAGACCAAAACTGAACACAATATTCCAGGTGAGGCCTCACCAAGGCCCTGTACAACTGCAGTAAGACCTCCCTGCTCCTATACTCAAAATTCCTAGCTATTAAGACCAACGTAACATTTGCCTTCTTCACCGCCTGCTGTACCTCCATGCCAACTTTCAATGACTGATGTACCATGACGCCCAGGTCTCGTTGCACCTCCCCTTTTCCTAATCTGCCGCCATTCAGATAATATTCTGCCTTCGTGTTTTTGCCCCCAAAGTGGATAATCTCACATTTATCCACATTATACTGCATCTGCCATGCATTTGTCCACTCACCTAACCTGTCCAAGTCACCCTGCAACCTCTTAGCATCCTCCTCACAGCTCACATCACCACCCAGTTTAGTGTCATCTGCAAACTTGGAGATATTACACTCAATTCCTTCATCCAAAATCATTAATGTATATTGTAAAGAGCTGGGGTCCCAGCACTGAGCCCTGCGGCACCCCACTAGTCACGGCCTGTCATTCTGAAAATGACCCGTTTATCCCGACTCTGCCAACCAGTTCTCATCCACATCAGTATATTACCCCAGTACCATGTGCTTTAATTTTGCACACCAATCTCTTGTATGGGACCTTGTCAAAAGCTTTTGAAAGTCCAAACACACCACATCCACTGGTTCTCCCTTGTCCACTACTCGTTACATCCTCAAAAAATTCTAGAAGATTTGTCAAGCATGATTTCTCTTTCATAAATCCATGTTGACTTGGACTGATCCTGTCACTGCTTTCCAAATGTGCTGTTATTTCATCTTTAATAATTGATTCCAACATTTTCCCCACTACTGATGTCAGGCTAACCGGTCTATAATTACCCGTTTTCTCTCCCTCCTTTTTTAAAAAGTGGTGTTACATTAGCTACCTTCCAGTCCATAGGAACTGATCAAGAGTCGATAGACTGTTGGAAAATGATCACCAATGTATCCACTATTTCTAGGGCCACTTCCTTAAGTACTCTGGGATGCAGACTATCAGGCCCCAGGGATTTATCGGCCTTCAATCCCATCAATTTCCCTAACACAATTTCCCGCCTAATAAGGATATCCTTTAGTTCCTCCTTCTCACTAGACCCTCGGCCCCCTAGTACTGCCGGAAGGTTATTTGTGTCTTCCTTCGTGAAGACAGAACCAAAGTATTTGTTCAAGTGGTCTGCCATTTCTTTGTTTTCCATCATAAATTCACCTGAATCTGACTTGCAAGGGACCTACGTTTGTCTTCACTAATCTTTTTCTCTTCACATATTTATAGAAGCTTTTGCAGTCAGTTTTTATGTTCCCTGCAAGCTTCCTCTCATACTCTATTTTCCTCCTCCTAATTAAACCCTTTGTCCTATGCTGAATTCTAAATTTCTCCCAGTCCTCAGGTTTACTGCTTTTTCTGGACAATTTATATGCCTCTTCCTTGGATTTAACACTATCCTTAATTTCCCTTGTTAGCCACGGTTGAGCCACCTTCCTCGTTTTATTTTTACTCCAGACAGGAATGTACAATTGTTGAAGTTCATCCATGTGATCTTTAAATGTTTCCCATTGCCTATCCACCGTCAACCCTTTAAGTATCATTTGCCAGTCTATTCTAGCCAAATCACATCTAGTACCATCGAAGTTACATTTACTTGAACATGCAGAAATCAAGCGCAGGCAGCGGAAAGAGCGTGTGGCAAATCTGTCCCACCCACCCTTTCCCTAAACAACTATCTGTCCCACCTGTGACAGGGACTGTGGCCCTCATATTAGACTGTTCAGCCACCTAAGGACTCATTTTAAGAGTGGAAACAAGTCTTCCTCAATTCTGAGGGACTGCCTATGATGATGATGATGATGATGATGAACCTCCTCTGCTCTAAGGAGAACGATCCCAGGTTCTCCAATTTCGCCACAACTGAAATCCCTCACCCCTCTGTACCCTCTCCAAAGCCTTGACATCCTTCCTAAAGCGTGGTGCCCTAAATTGTATACAGTACTCCAGCTGAGACCTAACCAGAGGTTTGTAACGGTTTAGCATGACCTTTGTTTTTCTATTCAGTGCACCTATTTACAGAGCCAAGTATCCCATACATTTGCCTTATTAACTTGCCCTGCTACCTTCAAAGATTTGTGAATATGCACCCCTTGTGCCTCTGCTCTTGCACCACCTCAAAATAGTACCATTTAGAATACTGCCTCGCCATGTTGTTTCTCCAAAAGTGCATCACTTCACACTTATCTGCATTAAATTGTATCTCCCACACGTCTGTCCATTTCACCATTCTGTCTATGTCTTCCGCAAACTTAAAAACTGTACTCCCGAAACCCAAGTGCAAGTCATTTATATATAACAAAGCAATGGTCCTAATACTGACCCCTGGGGACCCTACTGCATACAACACTTTTGATAGGAGACAAAATTAACCAGTTAAGTCGAGTGCCCCATGGGGGGCACTCCAAACATTTTTCGAGGCCCTTTTTTGTGTGTTTTTTGGGGGGTTTTTTGTATTTTATTTTTGGTTTTCTTTGGGTATTAAATCATATTTTTTCAAGTGCCCCCTATAAAAGGGGAGGGGGACACTAAAACCCGGCAATTAAAACAAATTAAACTTTAAAAGAAATAAAATCAAATTAAAATTTGGTTGCCGGGGGTGATGATGCACTCCAGTCCCTCCGGCGCCCACCTCTCGCGGAAGGCCGCGAGCGTACCGGTGGACACCACGTGCTCCATCTCGAAGGACACCCTGGCCCGGATGTAGGCGCGGAAGAGAGGCAGGCAGTCAGGCTGAACGACCCCCTCGACCGCCCGCTGCCTGGACCGGCTGATGGCACCCTTGGCCGTGCCCAGGAGCAGTCCTACGAGGAGGCCCTCGGACCTACCCACTCCCCTCCGCACAGGGTGCCCAAAGATCAGGAGTGTGGGACTGAAGTGCAACCAGAATTTCAGGAGCAGCCCCTTTAAATAGTGGAACAGGGGCTGCAACCTCACACATTCAATAAAAACGTGGAACATGGACTCTTCCAGACCGCAGAAATTGCAGGCGGCCTGGGAGCCCGTGAACCGGCTTAAAAATTTGTTGCACGGGACTGCTCCGTGCACCACCCTCCAGGCCAAGTCCCCGATAAATAGTGGGAGGACTCCCGCGTAGAGTGCACTCCATCGGGGACCGCCGCCTCCTCCGGACGGCAAGATGGTACGCCATGGCGTGTCCGGACGGCAGACGAGGATGGCAAAGTTGAGAGTGTGCAGGAGCAGCCCGTACAGGAAACCCCTCCGCGCAGAACTGAAAGGCACGGAGGGGATTTCCCCGAGGCGGCTCAAGTTGTGAGGCGCCGGCTCCCGAGGGAGGTTCTGGGGTTTGGCGCCGATGAGGAATTCCGTCCGGACGGGGGTCAGTTCGGACAGGAACCCCACTGCATACAACTCTTTTTGAGGGAGACAAATAAACATTAAATCAAGTGCCCCCCGATCTGGGGGACACTCCAAACATTTTTCAACTGCCCTTTTTTTGACTTTTGACTTTTTTTTAGTGATTTTTTTGGGCAATAAAATCTAAATTTTCCAAGTGCCCCCTATAAAAGGGGAGGGGGGCACTAAAAACCCCAGCAATTAAAACAAATTAAACTTTAAAACATAAAATCAAATTAAAATTTGGTTGCCGGGGGTGATGCACTCCAGTCCCTCCGGCGCCCACCTCTCGCGGAAGGCCGCAAGCGTACCGGTGACCCCACTGCATACATCTCTCCAGTCAGAAAAACATCTGTTCACCACTACTCTCTACCTCCTATCCTTAGGCAATTACCGACCCAAGTTACTACCATCCCTTTAATACCATGTGCTTCTGTTTTCCAAATAAGTCTTTTATGTGGTACTTTATCACATGCCTTTTGAAAGTTCATATATACCACATCTACTACACTACCTTCATCAACCCTCTGTTACTTCATCAAATAACTCAATCAGGTTAATTAGACACGATTTACCTTTCACAAATCTGTGCTGTCTGTCCTTTATTAACCCATGCTTTACAAGTGAGAATTAATTTTGTCCTTGACAATGATCTCTAGTAGTTTTCCCACAACTGATGTTAGACTGACTTGCCTGTAATTACCAAGTTTATCCCTTTTTTTTTTGAACAGGAGTGTAACATTTGTAATCCTCCACATCTCTGGTCCCACTCCCATATCCAAAGACGATTGAAAGATTGTTGTCAGACCTTCTGCTATTGCCACTCTCGCTTCCCTCAGCAACCTTGGATGCATTCCATCTGGACCAGGTGACTTCTTAACTTTGAATGATGCCAACCTATTTATCACATCCATTCTATCTATTTTATCCTATCCAATATCTCTACTCTCCCTCTACTGCTACATTTACTTCATCCTCTGATTTTGTTAAGACAGATGCAAAGTATACATTCAGTACCTCAGTCATGCCTCCTGCCTCCACAAGATGTATTTTTCTGTCCCTAATTGTCCCACTATTCCTTTTACATGTTTATAAAAGATTTTGGGGTTCCCTTTTATGTTGCCTTTGCCCTTTATGTTCTTTTCTAATTTCTCCCTGCATTTGTATTCTGCCTGGCTTTTGATTGTATTTTGTACCTGACATTTGTCATAAGCCTCCTTTTTCTGTTTTATTTTAACCTCTATTTCCTTTGTCATCCAGGGTGCTCTAGGTTTGGATGCCCCATCTTACCTCCTATGGGAATCTGCTTGGTTTGTACTCAAACTATCTGTTTAGCTATTCACTGCCAGGTCTGGCTGGACAACATAAGCATTATCGGGTCCTACTCTTGTCTGCCAAAACTGCTTACTATTCCAGAATCATTTTGGAATGCAAAGATAGTCCCCGGCTACTATTCTCTACTGCTAATCATCTTAAACCCCTCTCCCCTGTCACCACCACACATCTCCAACAAAACATGTGAGAAGCTCATGGACTTATTTGTCAAAGATTGAGTGAATCCGATCATCTGCTTCTGCCACTTCCCTTCCTTTCTCTGAGGATTCCCCCTGCCCTAGCCCTGAACTCATATCATTCTCCAGTTTCTCTCTGACCTCTAAACGCTCATCTTGTCCATGAGATCCACTTCCTGCTCCCTTGAACCTATTCCCACTAAACTGCTTACCATCCAACTTCCTTTTCTGGCTCCCATGTTAGCTGACATTGTTTACGGTTCTCTCTCATCAGGTACTGTCGCCCTCTCCTTCATATCTGCCGTCATTACCCCTCTCAAAAAAAAAACAACCATTGACCCCACTGTACTTGCAAGCTACCGCCCCCAACTCCAACCTCCCCTTCCTCTCCAAAGTCCTTGAACGTGTTGTCGCCTATTAATCCGTGCCCATCTTTCCCAGAACTCCATGTTTGAATCCCTTCAATATGGTTTCCACCCCTGCTACAGCACCAAAACGGCTATCAAAGTTACAAATGACATCCTTCGTGATTGTGACAAAGATAAACTATCCATCCTCGTCCTTCTTGACCTGTCTGCAGCCTTTGACATGGTTGACCACTCCATTCTCCTCCAATGTCTCTCCACCATCGTCCAGCTGGGTGGGACTGCGCTCGCCTAGTTCCATTTTTATCTATCTAAATCGAAGCCAGAAAATCACCTGCAAAGGCTTTTCTTCCCACTCCACATCATTACCTCTGGTGTCCCCCAAGGATCTATCCTTGACCCCCTCCTATTTTTCATCTATATGCTGCCCCTTGGCAACATCATCCAAAAACATGGCATCAGTTTCCACATGTACGCTGACGACACCCAGCTCTACCTCACCACTACTTCTCTCGACCCCTCCACGGTCTCTAAATTGTCAGACTGCTTATCCAACATCCAGTACTGGATGACCAGAAATTTTCTCCAATTAAATATTGGGAAGAGCGAAGCCATTGTCTTTGGTCTCCGCCACAAACTGCGTTCCCTAGCCACCGACTCCATCCCTCTCCCTAGCATCTGTCGGAGGCTGAACCACACTGTTCGCAACCCAAGTATCATATTTGACCCTGAAATTAGATTCCAACCACATATCGACGGCATAACTAAAACCGTCTATTTCCACCTCCGTAAAATTGCCCATCTCCACCCCTGCCTCAGCTCATCTGCTGCTGAAACCCTCATCCATGCCTTGACTACTCCAATCCCGTCACATTCTACCCTACGTAAACCTGAGGTCATCCAAAACTCAGCCGCCCGTGTCCTCACTCGCACCAAGTCCCATTCACCCATCACCCTTGTGCTCATTGACTTACATTGGCTCCCGGTTAAGCAACACCTCGATTTGAAAATTCTCATCCTTGTTTACACATCCCTCCATGGCCTCACTCCTCCCTATCTTTAATCTCCTTCAGCCTCACAACCCCACAAGATATCTGCACTCCTCAAATTCTGCCCTCTTGAGCATCCCGGATTATAACTGCTCAACCATCGGCGGCCGTGCCTTCAGCTGCCTGGGCCCTAAGCTCTGGAACTCCCTCCCTAAACCTCTCTGCCTCTCTGCCCTCCTTAAAACCTACCTGTATAACTTCTTTTGAAATAATTCGGAAATACTTTTAAACTCTTAAACTTTTAAAACAACTTTGAAACCTTTGGGGAAATTTTCCAAAGCATCCCTCGGAACCCCAGCAGACAGCCGACCTTCCTAATGCCTGCCCCCCAACCAAGCCTCGGGCCATCTACCATCAATGGCGCTACTTGGCGCCGAGCTTGCGGCCAACACCTCGCCGCAGGCAATTAGTCTTATACAGCAGTGCCTGATTTCCAGCCGTCTTGGACACCCTTGCCACTGGACCAAGACCTTGCTCAGCTAAGCCCATGTGGTTGCCGGTGTGCAGCGGCCACCCCACGTTAAAAGAACACACACAGGCATCTTCCACTTCGCTAATATGAAGTTCGGGACCTGGACCGTCATGGACAACACCAATAGCAACAGGCCGGAACGCCGCACCACCATAGTTGCCCGGGTACTTAAACGTTTTAACATTAACATCGCCGCTCTAAGCGAGACCCGGTGGGCAGGGGAAGGCCAGCTCAAGGAACATGGTGGAGGTTACACCTTTTTCTGGAAAGGAAAATCAGAGGAAGAACGCAGTCTTCATGGAGTCGGCTTCACCGTCAAAAATGAACTGGCTGACCGCCTCAAAGACTCCCCCTGCGGGGTTAACAAATGTCTCATGATTCTTCGCCTTACCATATCCCGGAACCAATGCGCCACAGTCATCAGTGCCTACGCCCCAACACTCGATGCAACGGATGAGGCTAAAGAGGGTTTTTATTCCAACCTCGAGACATCCCTGTCCCGCGTCCCCATGGGCAACAAATTGATCCTCCTAGGCGACTTTAATGCCAGGGTCGGCAAAGACACAGCCCTCTGGGCAGGCGTGATTGGCAGAGAGGGTGTGGGGAAAGCCAACTCCAACGGTACCCTACTCCTGACAAAATGTCTCGAATACGAACTCCTCATCACCAACACCCTGTTCCACCAGAGGGACAAATACAAGGCATCGTGACAACGCCCTCACTCCAAACACTGGCACCTGCTTGACTATGTCATCATCCGAGCCAGAGATCGCAAGGCTGTGCGCATCACCCACGTCATGAGAGCTGATGACTGCTGGACGGACCACCGCCTAATCCAATCCATCATTGATATAAACATAGCCCCAAAGCAGAGGGGGACAGCAGAAGCAGTGCCGCAAAAAAGTTAATGCCGGGACATTTAAAGACCCGGTTAAGAGAGCCCTATACAGCCAGCGCCTCACAGCTAATCTGGCGTGCCTTGATGACCCTGAGATGCTGAATGTCCACAGCGCTTGGCCTGCCCTCCTGGTCTCCATAACCAGTGCCTGTGAAGAAATACTTGGTTACTCAACCAGAAAACACCAGGACTGGTTTGATGAAAATGATCAGGAGATTCAAGAACTAATAGATCGTAAGCGCAGAGCATTTCTGAGCCTCAAGCAACAACCCAACTCGGGAGCTGCAAAGCAATGTTACAGACAGCTCAAGGCTGAGGTTCAACAAAAAACCCAGGGCCTAAAGAACAGGTGGTGGATGGAGAAAGCACAGGAGATACAACAACTGGCCAATAGCCACGATATGCAAGGATTCTTCATTGCAATCAAGGCCACCTATAGTCCAAACTCCCAAGGCCCCACCCCACTCCTGGCCAAGAATGTGGAAACACTCATCAAGGACACCAAGGCTGTCAGGGCCCGCTAGAAGGAGCATTTTGAAGATCTCCCTGCCTTTGACTCGCGTGTTCTCAACTCCATCCTGCAGCATGCGACCTGCCACTACCTCAGGTGAAACCCCAACACTGCACGAGGTTGGCAAAGTCTTAAAACAGCCCAAGAACAACAAGGCTATGGGTGCAGATGTAATTCCTGCTGAGGCGCTAAAGTATGGCGAAGAGACGCTGTTGGTGCGGATACATGACCTCATCTCATTTGGAGGGAGGAGAGCATGCCGGGAGATCTCAGTGATGCAGTGATCGTGACCATCTTTAAAAAAGGGGACAAGTCCGACTGCAACAACTACAGAGAAATTTCCCGCTTTATAATTTAACAATAATGCTAAAGGTTACTGACCGATAAAGAAAAGAAAAAAAAACTACTCACCAATCACTTACCCCCTTGGCTGTGACATCACCTTTCAATTTCTTTCTACTTTTTTGCCTTCTCTCCCTGCTGCAGCTGCACTAGCTGGCCTTTATAGGCCACTCCGACGTCCCCAAACCTCTTGCTGTGATATCACACTTCGTTTTCTTTTCCTCCCAGGTCAGGGAGTCAGCACTGGTGGGGAAAACAAGACAAAGCAACACCTCCCACCCCCACTTGCCCAAACTCTCCCACTTACCAAACTCTTACCTTTGCATTCTGATCTGCCACTGCACTCATAGCAAGACTGCATCAAGCCCCCTCTTTTTATGCTGTTCCTGGCCTGTTTAGGGAACCAGTTTTTACTAGCTGTCCAATTAACTAGCTGTCCAATTAACTTCAATGGTATGAGATGTGAATTGGCTAGAATAGACTGGCGAGTGATACTTCAAGGGTTGACGGTGGACATTTGCCTTTGACAAAAATGGCAAAAATTTAAAGATCACATGGATGAACTTCAACAGTTGTACATCCCTGTCTGGAGTAAAAATAAAACGGGGAAGGTGGCTCAACCATGGCTAACAAGGGAAATTAAGGATAGTGTTAAATCCAAGGAAGAAGCATATAAATTGGCCGGAAAAAGCAGCAAACCTGAGGACTGGGAGAAATTTAGAATTCAGCAGAGGAGGACAAAGGGTTTAGTTAGGAGGGGGGAAATAGAGTATGAGAGGAAGCTTGCTGGGAACATAAAAACTGACTGCAAAAGCTTCTATAAATATGTGAAGAGAAAAAGATTAGTGGAGACAAACGTAGATCCCTTGCAGTCAGATTCAGGTGAATTTATAATGGGGAACAAAGAAATGGTGGACCAGTTAAACAAATACTTTGGTTCTGTTTTCACGAAGGAAGACACAAATAACCTTCCGGAAATACTAAGTCCCCGAAAGTCTAGTGAGAAGGAGGAGCTGTAGGATATCTTTATAAAGCAGGAAATTGTGTTAGGGAAATTGATGGGATTGAAGGCCGATAAATTCCCGGGGCCGAGTACTTAAGGAAGTGGCCCTAGAAATAGTGGATGCATCGGTGATCATTTTCCAACAGTCTTATCGACTCTGGATCAGTTCCTATGGACTTAAGGTAGCTAATGTAACACCACTGTTTAAAAAAGGAGGGAGAGATAAAGCGGGTAATTATTAGACGGGTTAGCTTGACATCAGTAGTGGGGAAAATGTTGGAATCAATTATTAAAGATGAAATAACAGCACATTTGGAAAGCAGTGACAGGATCGGTCCAAGTCAGCATGGATTTATGAAAGGGAAATCATGTTGACAAATCTTCTGGAATTTTTTGAGGATGTAACTAGTAGAGTGGACAAGAGAAAACCAGTGGATGTGGTGTATTTGGACTTTCAGAAGGCTTTTGACAAGGTCCCACACAAGAGATTGGTGTGCAAAATCAAAGCACATGGTATTGGGGGTAATGTACTGGTGTGGATAGAGAACTGGTTGGCAGACAGGAAGCAGAGAGACGGGATAAACGGGTCCTTTTCAGAATGGCAGGCAGTGACTAGTAAGGTGCCACAGGGCTCAGTGCTGGGACCCCAGCTCTTTACAATATACATTAATGATTTAGATGAAGGAATTGAGTGTAATATCTCCAAGTTTGCAGATGACACTAAACTGGGTGGCGGTGTTAGCTGTGAGGAGGATGCTAAAAGGCTGTAGGGTGACTTGGACAGGTTAGGTGATTGGGCAAATGCATGGCAGATGCAATATAATGTGGATAAATGTGAGGTTATCCACTTTAGTGGCAAAAACACGAAGGCAGAATATTATCTGAATGGCGGCCGATTAGGAAAATGGGAGGTGCAACGAGACCTGGGCGTCATGGTTTATCAGTCATTGAAAGTTGGCATGCAGGTACAGCAGGCAGTGAAGAAGGCAAATGGTATGTTGCCGTTCATAGCTTGGGGATTTGAGTGTAGGAGCAGGGAGGTCTTACTGCAGTTGTACAGGGCCTTGGTGAGGCCTCACCTGGAATATAGTGTTCAGTTTAGGTCTCCTAATCTGAGGAAGGACGTTCTTGCTATTGAGAGAGTGCAGCAAAGGTTCACCAGACTGATTCCCTGGATGGCTGGACTGACATATGAGGAGAGACTGGATCAACTGGGCCTTTATACACTGGAGTTTCGAAGGATGAGAGGGAATCGCATAGAAACTTGTAAGATTCTGACAGGACGGGACTTGATGCGGGAAGAATGTTCCCGATGATGGGGAAGTCCAGAACCAGGGGACACAGTCTTAGGATAAGGGGTAGGCCATTTAGAATTGAGATGAGGAGAAACTTCTTCACTCAGAGAGTTGTTAACCTGTGGAATTCCCTACTGCAGAGAGTTGTTGATGCCAGTTCATTGGATATATTTAAGAGGGAGTTAGATATGGCCCTTACAGCTAAAGGGATCAAGGGGTATGGAGAGAAAGCAGGAAAGGAGTACTGAGGAAATGATCAGCCATGATCTTATTGAATGGTGGTGCAGCTCGAGGGGCCGAATGGTCTACTCCTGCACCTATTTTCTGTGTTTCTATGTTTCCCTGCTATCAGCCACTGGGAAGGTTGTCGCTAGAGTTCTCCTCAACCGTCTTCTCCCTGTAGCCAAGGTGCTTCTCCTGGAATCACAGTGCAGATTCTGAGGCTGAACTCCAGGTTATAGTCATTGTATTCACCGAGGCATATGAAAACATGGGCCTTATGCTTAACATCCGTAAGACAAAGATCCTCCACCTGCCTGTCCGCGCCGCACAGCACTGCCCCCCAGTCATTAAGATTCACGGCGCTGCCCTCGACAACGTGGACCACTTCCCATACCTCGGGAACCTCTTATCAACAAAGGCAGACATTGATGCGGAGATTCAACATCGCCTCCAGTGCAGCCTTTGGTCACCTGAGGAAAAGAGTATTCGAAGACCAGTCTCTCAAAGCTCATGGTCTACAGGGCTGTAGTAATACCCGACCTCCTGTATGGATCAGAGGCATAGACAATGTACAGAAGACACCTCACATCGCTGGAGATATATCATCAACGATGTCCCCGCAAAATCCTGCAAATCCCCTGGAAGGACAGGCGCACCAACATCAGTGTCCTCATCCAGGCTAACATCCCCAGCATTGAAGCATTGACCACACGCGATCAACTTCGCTGGGTGGCCACATAGTTCGCATGCCAGATACGAGACTCCCTAAGCAATTGCTCTATGCAGAGCTTCTTCATGACAAACGAGCCAAAGGTGGGCAGCAGAAACATTACAAGGACACATTCAAAGCCTCCCTGGTAAAGTGCGACATCACCACTGACAGCTGGGAGTCCCTGGCCGAAGACCGCCCTAGGTGGAGAAAGTGCATCCGGGAGGGCGCTGAGCTCTTCGAATCTCAACGCCGCGAGCATGAAGAGGTCAGGCGCAGGTAGCGGAAGAAGCGTGCAACAAACCATTCCCGCCCCACCCCCCCTTCCCTCAACGACTGTCTGTCCCACCTGTGACAGGGTCTGTGGCTCTCGTATTGGACTCACTTTAGGAGTGGAAGCAAGTCTTCCTCGATTCCGAGGGACTGCCTAGGATGATGAAAATCTACCTCTTTGACCAAGCCTTTGGTCATCTGCTATAATTTCTTCTTATGTGGCTCGGTGTCAAATTTATTTTTTTGTCTTATAACACTCCTGTGAAGCAACTTGGGATGTTTTACTATGTTAAAGGTGCTATATAAATACATTTTGTTGTGGTTGTTGAAGGTCTGCCCTCGCTCATTTATTGTTTTCTTTGCCATTATTTGTTTTCAGTCCATCTGTGCTAAATCCCTTTTCAAATCATTGAAATTGTCTCTCTTCCAGTAATTTTACCTTTAATTTGTCTTTGTTTTTTTCCATAACTACTTTAAAACATAATTATATTATGATCACTATTACCGAGATGTTCTTCCACTGAAACACTCTCCACTTACCCTACTTCATACCCCAGAACTCGATCCAGCATTACTTCCTTCCTCATTGTACACATTTCCTCTGTTCTTCTGTACAGATTTTAGGGATTCTTCTTCCTCTATGGCTTTTACTCTGTTTTTTTCCCCAGTCTTATGTTCTGTATTGAAATCCCCTACTAATACTGCTCTTATATTTACGTGGTGGCTGGTGTGCAACGGCCACCACACATTAAAAAAATCCACGCACAGGCATCTTCCACCCTTCAGGATGTAGTTCTGGACCTGGAATATTAGGTCCTTCTTGAAACATTTGAGAACTCATCCTTTTTTTTGGCGTGGAAGCAAGTCATCCGCGTTTCGAGGGACTGCCTATGATGATGATGATTATTTTTACATTTCTCTGAAATTTGACGACAGATTTGCTCCTCTATCTCATTCTCACTATTTGGGGTCTGTAGTAAACAGCCAGCAATGTAACAGCTCCTTTTCTGTTCCTTAACTCTAAACAAATAGATTCAGTCTTTGGACTCTCTAGCATATTGTCCCGCTGCAGAACTGTAATATTATCCTTGATCAATATTGCTACCCTCCACCTGTCTTTTTCCTTTCTGTTGTTGACTATTTACATGAATGATTTGGACTGGGCATCGGAAGTACAATACCAAAATTTGCGGACAACATCAATTTGGGGGTATAATTAATACTGAGGAAAACTGTGACAAAATACAAGAAGATGTTAACAGACTTTCAGAATGGGCATATAATTGGCAAATTAATTTCAAAATAGATAACCGTGAGGTGGTGCATTTTGGTTGGAGGAATAAGGAGGTCACCTACAGCTTGGAAAATAAGAATCTAAATGGGTTAGAGGAGCAATTGGATCTAGGGTTTCAGATTCACAAATCATTAAAAGTAGCAACACAGGTTAACAAAGCCATAAAAATGCAAACAAAGCACTAGAGTTCATCTCTAGAGAATTAGAATTGAAAAGCAAAGAAGTTATGTTAAACTTATATAGAACCTTGGTTAAAACACACTTAGGAGTACTGAGCACAGATCCAATCTCCATATTACAAAAAAGATATACTGGAGAAGGTGAAAGAAAGATTTACAAGGATGATACCAGACTGAGGAGTTATAACTATCAGGAAAGACTGAACAGGTGGGGCCATTTTCTCTAGAAAAAAGAAAGCTGAGGGTGAGAGGCAACCTGATAGAGGTCTTTAAAATTACAAAAAAGTTAGAGTAGACAGAGAAGATGTTTCCACTTGTGGGAGAGTCCAAAACACAGGACCATTAAAAAAAGAAAGTTACTATTAAATTCATGAACCATTCAGGAAAAACTTCTTTACCCAGAGAATGGTTAGAATGTGGAACTTGCTCCCACATGGAGGAGCTGTGGCGAATAGCATAGATGCATTTAAGGGGAAGCTAGATAAGTACATGAAGGAGAAAGGAATAGAAGGACATGTTCATCGAGTGTGAAGAAGTAAGGTGGGAGAAGGCTTGTAAGCAGCTTAAACACCGGCAAAGACCTGTTGGACCAAATGGCTTGTTTCTGTACTGTAAATTCTAGGTAGTACTTGCTTCTTTGAACAGAGATATTGAGGGAATCAAGAGTTTTGGGGATAGTGCAGGCAAGTGGAGTTGCGGTAGAAGATCAGCCATGATCTTAATGAATGGCGGAGCAGGCTCGAGGTGCTAAATGGCTTACTCCTGCTCCGATTTCTTATGAGACCTTGATATTAACCCCTCTCACGATGGGCAGGGGTGAGTTAAGAACTTAGATAAGGGGAATGCGTCCCCAATATGCAGTGCCCGCATCCAGTGCCTTTTTAATGACGGTGGCTATCGTAGTATAACATAAGAAGTAGAAGCAGAAGTAGGCCATTTGGCTTCTCGCACCTGCTCCACCATTCAATAAGATCATTACTGATCTGACCATGGACTCAGCTCCACTTCCCTGCCGCTCCCGATAACCCTTTACTCCCTTACCGCTCAAAGACCTGTCTATCTCTGCCTTAAGGCCCTTGGGGGCTGGAGGGATCGAGGGGTATGGAGGAAAAGCAGGAGGGGGTTGCTGAGGGAGTGATCAGCCATGATCTTATTGAATGGTGGTGCAGGCTCGAAGGGCCGAATGGTCTACTCCTGCACCTATTTTCCTATGTTTCTATGTTTAAATATATTCAATGACCCAGCTTCCACAGCTCTCTGGGGCAGAGAATTCCATAGATTTACAACCCTCTGAGAGAAGAAATTTCTCCTCATCTCAGTTTTAAATGGGCAGCCCCTTCTTCTAAGACTATGTCCCCTAGTTTTAGTTTCCCCTATGGGTGGAAATATCCTCTCTGCATCCACCTTTTCGAGCCCCCTCATTATCTTTTAAGTTTCAATAAGATCACCTCTTATTCTTCTGAACTCCAATGAGTATAGGCCCAGCCTACTCAACCTATCTTCATAAGTCAACCCCCTCATCTCCAGAATCAACCTAGTGAACCTTCTCTGAACAGCCTCCAATGCAAATATATCCTTCCTTAAATACGGAGACCAAAACTGTACGCAGTACTCCAGGTGTGGCCTCACCAATACCCTGTACAGTTGTAGCAGGACTTCTCTGCTTTTATACTCTATCCCCCTTGCAATAAAAGCCAACATTCCATTTGCCTTCCTGATTACTTGCTGTACCTGCATTTTTGTGATTCATGCACAAGGACCCTCAGATCTGTCTGTACCGCAGCACTTTGCAATTTTTCTCCATTTAAATTATAATTTGCTTTTCTATTATTTCTGCCAAAGTGGATAACCTCACATTTTCCCACATTATATTCCATCTGCCAAATTTTTGCCCACTCACTTAGCCTGTCTATATCCCTTTGCAGATTTGTTGTGTCCTCCTCACAATTTTCTTTCCCACCCATCTTTGCATCATCAGCAAACTTGGCTACATTACACTCGGTCCCTTCATCCAAGTCATTAATATAGATTGCGGCATCCCATTACTCACTGTTTGCCAACCGGAAAATGACCCATTTATCCCGACTCTGTTTTCTGTTAGATAACCAATCCTCTATCCGTGCTAATATATCACCCCCTGTGGTGTCCCTGCACCGTACTACAAACTCACACGAGGCATGTACTGCAGACACAGTAACTACGTGACCTTAACCTTTATTCCCAGGACCAAGGAGTGCTGACCCTGGGTGGGACCTCCCCTTTTATACCTGGAAATCCAGGTGAGGAGTGTCTTCCACAAGTTCACCCGCTGTGGTCAGGGTGTGCATTTCCAGCGTATAAGTACAGTGTACAGGAGTTGCATGAAGGTTACAGTTACATGAAGATTACCGTTGCACGATGGTTACATACATGACATCACCTCTCCCCTTACGTCTTTTTGTGTCAAAGGTTCAGTCTTTCAGGTGGTCGACGCTCTCTCGTGGAGCGCGCAGTTCTGGCTCTGGTGGCTGAGCCTCGGCATGCGTCTGTCACCTGAGGTGATTCCGGCCTGTCCGGGCAGGCTGCAGGGACTGTGCATGCTGTTCACTGGCAGTGGTGTGGGTGACATCTCATGCTCTTCTTCAGGTTCCTCCGTGTCTATGCTGAACCTTTTCTTTACTTGGTCCAAGTGTTTGCGGCATATCTGCCCATTGTTGCCTGACCACTATGACCCTATTCCCTTCTTTGCCAATTACTATGCCCTCAAGCCACTTGGGTCCCAAAGCATCCATTTCTATACACCTCCCCCTTGAATTTCGATCATGGAACTCGGTTTGGGACTGTCACTTGCCCTCAACAATGTCTGCCAGGGCTGGGTGAATGAGGGACAGCCGCGTTTTAAGCGTGTGTTTCATGAGGAGTTCCGCTGGCGGGACTCCAGTGAGCAAGTGCGGGCGGGACCTGTAGGCCAGCAGGAGGCGCGATAGGTGGTACTGAAGGGAGGGTCCTTGAATGCGTAGCACGCCCTGTTTTATGACTTGGACCGCATGTTCCGCCTGGCCATTGGAAGCCGGCTTGAACGGCGCTGTCCGGACTTGTTTGATACCATTGCCCGACATAAACTCCTGGAATTCATGGCTGGTGAAACACGGGCCATTGTCGCTGGCCAGGATGTCTGGCAAGCCGTGGGTCGCGAAAACCGTACGCAGACTCTCCACGGTGATGGATGTCGTGCATGAGTTTAATATAATGCACTCGATCCATTTCGAGTATGCATCGACAACAATCAGGAACATTTTCCCCATGAACGGGCCCGCATAGTCTACGTGAATACGTGACCATGGCCTGGTGGGCCAGGGCCACGGGCTGAGTGGGACCTCCCTGGGGGCATTGCCCAGCTGGGCACACGTGCACCTGCGAACCCAGTGTTCCAGGTCTGAGTCAATCCCCAGCCACCATACATGTGACCGGGCAATGGCCTTCATTAACACGATGCCAGGGTGCTCGCTGTGGAGTTCCTGATGAACACGTCCGTGCCTTTCTGGGGCATGACTACCCTGCTGCCCCATAGCAGGCAGTCGGCTTGGATGAAGAGCTCATCCATCCGTCTCTGAAACGGTCTGACCTCCTCGGGGCACGCCCTGTGTGTGGGCGCCCAATCCCATGTCAGGACACATTTCTTTATCATGGATAGGAGGGGGTCTCTGTTGGTCCAGAGTATGATCTGGCGACCTGTGATGGGGGAGCCTGCGGTGTCAAAAACCTCAACGGCCATGACCATCTCAGCGCTTTGCTCCGCTGCCCCCTCGGTGGTGACCAGTGGGAACCTGCTGAGCGCGTCAGCACAATATTCGGTGCCTGGCCGGTGCC
The DNA here is from genome assembly GCF_044704955.1 of Pristiophorus japonicus. Lineage (NCBI taxonomy): Eukaryota > Metazoa > Chordata > Chondrichthyes > Pristiophoridae > Pristiophorus > Pristiophorus japonicus. The sequence continues at coordinate 48,423,076 of NC_091992.1, read as the reverse complement.
GTATGGTGTAGTCATACGCAGCCAACATGAGAGCCCATCGCTGTATGCGAGCTGACGCATTGGCATTGACAGCCTTGCTGTTGGACAACAGGGATGTTAACAGCTTGTGATCCGTCTCTAGCTGGAACCGTCTACCGAAAAGGTCCTGGTGCATCTTTTTCACACCATAAACACAAGCGAGTGCTTCCTTTTCGACCATGCCGTATCCAAGCTCTGCCTGGGAGAGTGACCTGGAGGCATAAGCCACCGGTTGGAGTCGGCCGTCGTCATTACCCTGCTGCAACACACACCCAACCCCATAGGACGATGCATCGCACGTTAAAACCAATTTTTTACAGGGGTCATACAAAGTCAACAGTTTGTTAGAACACAGCAGGTTCCTCGCCTTATTGAAAGCCCGTTCTTGACAGTCCCCCCAAAGCCATTCACAACCTTTACGCAGGAGTATGTGTAACGGTTCCAACAATGTGCTTAAGTTCGTCAGAAAGTTCCCGAAATAAATCAAAAGTCCCAGGAATGATCGCAACTCCGACGTGTTGCCGGGCCTGGGCGCCCGGTGGATCGCCTCCGTTTTTGATTCAGTGGGCCGGATCCCGTCTGCGGCAACCCTCCTGCCCAAAAACTCGACCTCTGGGGCCAAGAACACACACTTGGCCTTTTTCAGCCGCAAGCCTACCCGGTCCAGTCGGCGTAGCACCTCCTCCAGGTTGTGGAGGTGTTCCTCAATGTCTCGACCCGTTATAAGGATGTCGTCTTGGAATGCGATTGTTTCAGGAATGGATTTGAGCAAGCATTCCATGTTCCACTGAAAGATGGCTGCCGCCGAACGAATGCCAAACAGACACCTATTGTAGATAAATAATCCCTTGTGCATCGTGATGGTTGTCAGAAGCTTGGATTCTTCAGCCAGTTCCTGAGTCATGTAGGCCGAAGTGAGGTCCAGCTTCGTGTACAGCTTGCCACCTGCCAGCGTGGCAAAAAGGTCCTCTGCTCTCGGGAGCGGGTATTGGTCTTGCAGCGACACTCGGTTGATGGTGGCTTTGCAGTCACCACAAATCCTGACCGAGCCATCTGCTTTGAGGACAGAAATGATGGGACTTGCCCAGTCGCTGAATTCAACGGGCGAAATTATGCCCTCTCTGAGCAGCCTGTCCAATTCACTTTCAATTTTCTCACGCATCACATACGGCACCACTCTGGCTTTGTGGTGCACTGGTATGGCGTCTGGAGTGATGCGTATCACTACTTTAGTGCCCTTGAACGTTCTGACACCGGGTTGAAACAGTGACCCGAATTTTTGTAGGACCTGTGAGCATGAACTTCGCTCCACAGATGAAATGGCATGCACATCCCCCAATTTCCAATTCATCTCGGCTAGCCAACGCCTCCCCAAGAGCGCGGGGCCATTTCCCGGGACGATCCAGAATGGTAGTCGGTTCTGTGATCCATTATGTGTTACCACCAAGTTTGCACTGCCTAGCACTGGGATGATCTCTTTGGTGTACGTCCGTAGCTGCGTGTCAATGCGTTCCAGTTTGGGCTTGCTAGCTCTGTGTGGCCATAGTCTCTCAAATTGTTGGGCGCTCATAAGTGACTGGCTAGCTCCCGTATCCAGCTCCATGCGCACCGGGATGCCATTCAATAAAACTTTCATCATCATGGATGGCGTTTTAGTGTATGAGCTGTGGACGTCAGCCACTTGAATCTGCTGAACTTCAGTATCCATAGCTTTTCCCCAGGCCTCATCCTGCATTACAGACCCCTCGTCTGGTTCCTCTGTCTCACAGATTAGCCTCGCCACAGCCTTTTTGCACATCCTGGCCAAGTCTCCACTGACGTTACAAATCCTACAGGCATATTGCTGGAACCTGCTGCTTTTCGGAGTATGTCTACCCCGCATCTCCAGCATGAGCTGAGATTGTTGTTAACAAAGGGGCTGTTACCAGGCATTCCTCTCTGATTGCCCATTTGGTTGTTTCTAAGCACTCTGATGGTGGGTGTTAATGGTCCCATCGTGGGACGCATTGTTCCTCGTGATGGCGTGAATTGCCGATCCCCTTTCCATTGGCCCTGTTGTGGGCCCACCCTAGAGTCTGTTGCTGCCTGGGCAGTTTCGAAATGCCTTTGCCTGCCTGCGGGGTCCCTAGCCACGTTCACAATGTTAACTCACTGGTCCATCGCAACGTTGGAACAAGGGCTGCGCGCGTAATTTAGCTTGGTCTCCTCTTCCCCTGCATGAAGGTCTGAGCTATCAACGCCGCCCCTTCTAAAGTCAAGTCCTTGGCCTCTATGAGCTTCCTGAAAATCCCGGCATGATGAATGCCCTCAATGAAAAAGTCCCTTAACATCTCCCCCCTGCAGGCGTATGTGAACTTACAGAGACTGGCCAAGCACCGCAGGTCTGCAACGAAGTCCGAGATGTATTGTCCCTCCCGGTGCCGGTGTGTGTAGAACCGGTGCCAGGCCATGTGTATGCTACTTGCCGGCTTGAGATGCTCACTGATCAGCTGGCTGAGCTCTTCAAAGGACTTGTCCGCTGGCTTTTGGGATGCGAGCAGGTCTTTCATCAGCGCATACGTCTGTGCTTCGCAGCTGGTCAGTAGATGCGCCCTCCGCTTGTCAGCCGCTGTCGCTCCCAGCCAGTTCTTCATGACAAAGCTCTGCTGGAGTCTTTCCACGAAGTCGTCCCAGTCCTCACCCACACAGTAACGTTCCTCTGAGCTACCGGTGGCCATCCTCGTGGTTCGGTGATTCCCGTTTCTCGTCGCCAAATGTGGTATCCCTGCACCGCACTACAAGCTCACGCGAGGCATGTACTGCAGACACAGTCACTACGTGACCTTAACCTTTATTCCCAGGACCAATGAGTGCTGACCCTGGGTGGGACCTCCCCTTTTATACCTGGAAACCCAGGTGAGGAGTGTCTCCCACAGTTCACCCCCTGTAATCAGGGTGTGCATTTCTAGGGTATAAGTACAGTGTACAGGAGTTGCATGAAGGTTACAGTTACATGAAGATTACCGTTGCATAATGGTTACATACATGACACCCCCAACCCCGTGAGCTTTTATCTTGTGCAGTAACCTCTTATGTGGCACCTTATCGAGTGCCTTCTGGACATCCAAATACACCACATCCATTGGTTCCCCCTTATCCACCCTGCACCCTATTTGAGTATCTCGCCCTGGAGAGGTGGGGCACTTCATTGACGGAGGCAGGAGTTGCCGGCTCCACAAGCTAAGTGCCTTTTTCAGCGCTATTTGTGGGCCAGGGAAACAGGAGTGCTCCCCCGACCCCTCAAGGAAGACTTCGGCCTCCCTCTGCCGATTGTAATCTCTCTCCCCCCTTTCAATCGCCGACTTTCCCCATCCAGTTCTGAAGACCTCTCAATGTTCGATCTTCTCCTCCCCAAGTTGCATGTTTGATCTTGTCCCCCTCCCCACCACAATGGCCAACTTTCCCCCCCTCTCGATTGCCAGGGACCGTCCCCAAGGGACCCCTGCTACGGCGTCCTGCCATTGGATATCTCTCCTAGTTGCTGGCCAAGCTGTCAATTTACCCATCTTCCGGGCAGAGAACAGATCAAAAAAATGATGACATCCTGCCGTTAAGTTCAGCAGGATCTCCACGTCCCCACCCATTCTGGGTTCTTCTGCTGCTTTCAGTTTTCCCCGCATTTTCCCTGCATCCCCGTAAATATCGGGGCCTATATATTTAAAATGTTACTTGCATCCTGGAATTAAAATTCAACATTTTGTTGAAAAATATAATAAAAATCAAAGTACAGAAATGCAATGATTATGCAAAATATACAATACAAGTAATATAATAGTGAAGTTGAAATGCCTCCTAAACTAGAAATCAAAATACAAATCATTTCACAACAAAAATTGACAAATTATGGTTGATTTTAAGTGTCCCCACGTGGCGTAAATGGGGCAATAGATAGCAGCCTTAAGATGGCATTGAGTCACTGACGTTCCAACTGCTGCCATCTTGGATAGGAGCCTGAGATGGGCTGTCAGAGCACCTGCCTGTTTTCAGCGGGAGGCCATGTAATATGCAAAACAAGGTTCTATGATGTACATATGAGCTTGATTACAATTTTGAGGTACAAATGGAGCAGCATTCACCAAATACACTCTGCTCATTTGTACCAGGTGTTAAGCGGCCTAATCAGTGGTCCTTAAAAGGACCGTTGGAGGCCGCTGAGAAAATAGTCCAGGAAATTTTAAATTATTTTTGGTGGGCCAAAACTACCTTGCTGGCCCATGCGATGTCCCCACCCCCTTGCAAAATAAGCAGTAAGCAAAATTAAATTATTTCAATTTGCACAGTCTAAACATTATAGCCTGGAAATTGCTGTGAACAATGTTATTATATGAATGCTTAATGCCTGTTGGGAGAAAATTTCTTAACCTATAATCTTTGTAACTTTTATAATGTGTAGCCAGCTCCCCTGTCTCTCTCTGATGAATTATGGGACAGGGAGAATGGTCAAGTAAGAAATGTATACTTAAGCAGAAGGCATGTGTAGTCTCCAATGTCCGTTGACCCTGAGTCATGGAGATAGGGGAAGTAGGACAATGGGCGGTTGGAGAGGCAAACAGATATATATCGCTTGTATTAATAACAGGAAGATAGTTTCTTGTTTTTCTGCTGATGCGGGGAACTAACCCCACTTGTGTCTGCGCCTGCTAGTTAACCTTTGACTTGCCACAATGTAAGACTGCCACAGCAATACCATATAGGGTAATACTATGCCTAAATGTTAAATAATTGGAGAATGATGTAAGGGGGCGGGGCCGCCCCCAAGGTATAATTGTAACTTGAAAACTCCACTCAGGGAGAAGGTTTGGCAAAGCTGCTGAGTTCCCCCACTTCTCCCAGAGCGCTTTGCATGAATAAACTGTGGAATTTATTTTCCTTACAGATTTGGCGCTGCGAGCAGGGTGAATACGGTCGCTTCAGGTCACCTAGCCGGTGGAGCGGGACGAGTAGTCAAGGTTTGACCGTCCAGTCAATTGAGCCCCATGAAAGGGCGACTCCCGAGCCCCGATTCACCAAAGAACAAAACGTCCGTGAACGGTGAGAAAAACCACAGTTGAGCTGCGGGTTAGAGGCTAAGCTAGCATGGTGTGAATGGTGTATGAAAGAAATGAGTGTTCCCCGTCACCTCGATTGTCACAAACTATCTCAGTCACCTAACTTGAGCTGGAATTAAGAGGGCGAATGCCCCATGTGAAGGCCAAGGATTAAGGTCAAAGGGAACAAACGAGAGGACAAAGTGGCGACGGAAAAGTGGGGCAGTGAACGTGGTAGGAAATAATCTCATTGCGACTTTAAGCCACACAGGTCGGGACATTGAGAGTCGTGTGTAGAACAGATTAATGAGATCGTAGTAAGTCACGGAGGCCATTTTGAAGAATCGCAAGTGTAATCAGACACCTCTGACGATAAAGATTGCAAGCCCGCCTGGTAGAAGTGAGTAAGACCAGGCATACCTCTGACAATCATGAGACCATGACGTGAGACTACGATGAGTGGTAAGGAAACGGAGGGGGCCCCGCCTAGGGTCCCTCACCAGACTATACATGACCGAAAGGAGGGATGGGCCCCGACGGGAAAAAAAAAGTGTGAAAGAACAGAGAGAGGGGTGGGAGACGCAGAAACAGAAAGAAAAACTGGGACATTTGAGATGACGAAAAGCAGCCCTCAAAGCCTACATGTTAGACTCCGTTCTAGTTATGAAAAGAAAGGATAAAGATGCAGCCTTGAAAGAAAACAAATTGAACGAAATTGAAAGAAAAAGTGTCTTCGATTGTCTGAATTAACAAAGTTACCGAGAGACGAGCCCTCCCTAATTTGAAGAAAGGAGATCAAAAGAAAAGGACATAACATACTAAATACTCGTTGATATTAGCTGTGAAAAAAAAAGATATTGGTTCAATTGAAAAGATTTTTGGAAGAGGTAAAAGACACTCTCCATTGAAAATGATTTTAAATTACGAGAAAGTTTCACTGCAGTTTGAAAAGATTTCCAGAATAGACGTGTTTATCAAGAAAAGTCCCGAACAGTCAAAACAAGCAGGAGGGTTTTGAAAATAATGAGGAGAAGAGATCTAAGCTATGCGAACTCAGCACAGAAAGAAAAATTGGAAATTAGAAAATCTTACTGATTTTAAAATTCTTATAGGAAATGTTGGAATTCATACAGTTTGTGTGAAAATTGAAGTTCAGTAAACAAAGTAGCTATTAAAAATGTGTGATATCGTTTTAAATCAATTAAAAAAAAATCTTTGGCAAGTACTTGAATTAGAAGTTAAGAAAAAAATTGAAATTTAATCTAAAATGCTGTCTGTCCTGATGAGAAGACTTCTATTATGACGACTTTACTAATGATTTCTGCTGTTTTAACGGATTCCTAATTTCTAAGCAAGTTTTGAAGGCACAAAGACTTAAAAAAAAATGAAATTCGGATCATTACGTGAACATCAGGCCTTCTTACAAACCTGTAAAGAAGTTAACCCTTTCCATTGACAACTGTTTTATATTGGACATTATTCATTTGGATTTCTTAATAGAATAAAGAAGACTCACCTGACAGATAAAGGAAATGGTGGGATAGTCAGAATAAAATAAAACAGAACTAGCCCATTTAATAATACTCGCCTGATACAAATAATGAAAAAATTATTCTAGGAACAGACTTAATATGGGAATTTAAACTATTAATAGACGCCGAGCTTAACAAAATAATCTGGCCGCAGCGAATGGACGTAAAAGCAAGTACTCCGTGCCCTTACGAAACAATGCGAAAATGGGCAGTGCTAAACCACTGGCCCGGGATTAGGGATAAGAGTCGGGGGTAGACGGGGTGATATGCGAGGCTCTAGAGCCGGTATGGGCCAAAATAAAGCAGGACACGGGCCTCGTTGACATGACGCCGGTTAACGTCCCAGGGCCCGAACATGAGGGACATAGGAGAAAACCCGGCAGAAGGCCTCCTGGGGGCAGTGAAGCCGCACCAGTGTGAGGAAGTGGATAGTGAGAATATAGAAGTTCTCCGAGCAGACGAACCCTTAACTGGGGCACAGATGACCCTCTACGTGGATGGGTCTAGAAAGTATGTCGAAGGGACACCACGGATCGGGTGGGTCGTGGTAAATGGCCAGTTACAAACCGTGGCATCTGGCAGATTAGATGGGGGACTCTCAGCCCAAGTTGCTGAGATTGTGGCCTTCACCGAAGCCTTGAAACTAGCAGGGGGCAAGACTGTTAATATCTATACAGATAGTCGCTATGCGGTTGGAGTTGTACATGATTATATGATAGTATGGGGATGCAGGGGGTCCGTCACAACAGGGGGGGAATCCATCCGACACCGGGAAAGAGTCCAGGCTCTATTGCATGCAGCTGAAGGGCCACTGCACGCTGCTGTGATAAAAATAAAAGCTCATCAAAAGGTACAAACCTGGGAGCAGGAAGGTAATCAGGCGGCTGACGCCGCTGCACAGCAAGCGTTGGAACAGGATGTGGAGGAAAGAACTGAGGGGGTGGGGAGCACAATGAGGGACGAAGTGGATATAGTCAAGTTACACTTCGATGTTTCGCCGGAGGAACAGGAGGAATAGAAGGCCAAGGGCGGGGTACCAGGTATAGATTCGGTGTGGAGAAAGGATGGAAAAGTCATAGCCCCAAACTGCATTAAGCAGACATTACTGGAACTACACCATGGAGTGGCCCATACAGGCAGTGGACCCATGATGGAGTGGCTCACGAGAAAATTGGTGGTGGTCCGAAATGGGGCGGGATATAGCCAAACACCGTCAGCGCTGTATAACGTGCGCGCAACATAATCCCGGTAAGCCAATTAAGATACGAATGGCGTACCAACCAAGGCCCCAAGGGCCATGGGAAAACATACAAATAGATTTTACTGGACCACTGCCCGACTCATGGGGGAAAACGATATTGCTTACTGATAATAGGCCAGTTCACCCGATGGGTGGAAGCTTACCCAACAAGGAACTGTACGGCCACTGCGGTAGCTAGAATTCTGGCGGAAGAAATAATCCCTAGATGGGGGGGGGGGGGTGCCGTTGCAAATGAACTCGAACCAAGGCACCCACTTCACGGGGAAGGTAATAAAGGCCATATGTCAACTAATGGGAATAAAACAGAAATTTCACATACCATACCATCCCCAAAGTTCAGGAATGGTAGAACGGATGAACCGAACCCTTAAGATAACCATTGCAAAGGCAATCCGAGAAACTTGGACTACATGGGTTGATGTGTTACCCATCATTCTGATGAAACTAAGGGCGGTCCCTAATCGAACAACGGGCTTATCCCCTTATAAGTTAATGACGGGAAGGGCGATGCAACTCCCAGAAGGAATTTTTATGGGAGGAGCGGATGTAGGACCCCTAAGGGATAGAATTTGGAGATATATATATTGGAGATGAGTAATAGTCTCCAGGAAATATGAAAGCAAACCAGAGAAAGGCAGGCTCAATGCGATAAAAAAAACTGGAGTCCGCCGCCTTCCCGGACATACCTCAAGCCGGAACACGTGTGATGGTGAAGGTTCTCCCAGGAAAACCCGGGTTCGCCCTGAAGTGGACAGGGCCATACGAAGTTATGATTAGTGGAGATACGTGCGCCTGTATTGATATTAGGGGAAAAGGACAATGGAAACATGGGACCCAGCTTAAGGTTTTCGAGCCTGCCGCTAAATACATGTATTATCTGTCATTATTTGTCTGTTTACAGGTCAGGAACGACTCTTCAAGCAAGCCAAATGGCCATTTTGCATTTGAGTAATTGTTAACATAGAGTAATAAGATGAAACTATACGTCGCGATCTGTGTAATGGCCTCGATTTGTATTGTATGTGCCCCATTGGTAAGACAAAAACGGGAGCTTCATGTAAACACCTTTTTATATATGTCCTATGCCTATGCGAGGAATGGGAACTTCTCTAGTTGCTGGGTGTGTTCTCATATCCCCACACACTCGAGAGGAGGGATCCCTTTGCGTCCCATTCCCCTAAATCTGACCGAAGTTGCCGCATGGGTCCTTCATCAGAACTCCTCCGGTCCTATACGGGAGGGATCCAAGGCCAAAGGAACATCTGCCTCATACAAGGTGGACAGAAGCGGGGACGAGGGAGATTGGGAAAGCGCTGGGAATCATACCAGAGGCGCGCTTCGTGGATGGTATCAACCATTCTACAATCGGCACGCATTACCTCCATCCTTGGCCCTGACTAACACATCGAGAATAGGGAGACCCCGGGGAACAATATGCCTCACCCGAAATGTAACTGGCACAAAAGGACACAACATGGGATATAGTAATTGCACCTACCGCCTTAACGTAACCGAAGGGGCGGAGCCAAGTTTCCTCCGACACCTCCTGAACATGACGGGGGGGGGCGAAATTGGACATGGTCATTCTATCCTGAGACACTGAGCGCCCCAGCGGCATACAACGGTACCTATTTCATATGTGGACACATGGCGTATCTCTGGCTCCCCCAAAACTGGATAGGCTTGTGTTACTTGGGATATGTGGTGCCATTCATGTGGCCAGCACGTACCCTAGCAGAAGTACATGCTTCCAGCCGGCAAAAGTGAGGTCTCACCCCCGTCGAGAGGTTTTTCGGGGTACCCATGATGCCCGTTGAGATAGCTCTGACCATGAACGAGGTACAAAGGATAGAGAAAATACTGGAGCAGGTCGCCAATGATATGGCTGAAGCTCTGGAGGACATCACAGCCGAGATGGTGGCAATACGGACCACAGTATTGCAGAACTGAATGGCACTAGACTATGTCCTAGCGGAAAGAGGTGGCACTTGTGCACTGATAGGAGCCGAGTGCTGTAACTACATCCCAGATAGCTCTGAAGACATAACTAACTTAGCCGAGCATATAAAGAATGTGGTGCAAAAAAACTGAAATCCACCGACCAGGGGTGGTTCGGGAGCTGGATGCCTGGGGCAGAGCATTGTACAAGGATTGGTACTAGTCGTAGGCATATGTATCACACTGTACCTAGCGGTTGCCATGTTTAGGATGTGTGTGTCAAAAATGTGTGCCCCGGCCCCGGTGGCCTCGCTAACATATGCTATCAGTAACTCTGGACGACCCCCAGTGCTGGCTTCGGGGTATCGGAAACTGCAACTCCGCCCCCAGCAATACCACCAGATTCAGTTCCAACCACGGACGACAGTATCAGAAGAATCGATCCGACTGTAATGATTGCTCTTCTCCGCATGGCATGGGAAAAGATCAAAAGGAGGGACTGTTGGGAGAAAATTTCCTAACCTATAACCTTTGTAACTTTTATAATGTGTAGCCAGCTCCCCTGTCTCTGATGAATTATGGGACAGGGAGAGTCGTCAAGTAAGAAATGTATACTTAAGCAGAAGGCATGTGTAGTCTCCAATGTCCATTGACCCTGAGTCATGGCGATAGGGGAAGTAGGACAATGGGCGGTTGGAGAGGCAAACAGATGTATATCGCTTGTACTAATAACAGGAAGATAGTTCCTTGTTTTTCTGCTGATGCGGGGAACTAACCCCACTTGTGTCTGCGCCTGCTAGTTAACCTTTGACTTGCCACAATGTAAGACTGCCACAGCACTACCATATAGGGTAATACTTTGCCTAAATGTTAAATAATTGGACGATGATGTAAGGGGGCGGGGCCGCCCCAAAAAGTATAATTGTAACTTGAAAACTCCACTCAGGGAGAAGGTGTGGCGAAGCTGCGGAGTTTCCCCACTTCTCCCAGAGCGCTTTGCACGAATAAACTGTGACGTTTCCTTCACTGTTCTCGGACTCGGTGTGGAATTTATTTCCCTTACAATGCCGTCATATCAAATTCTTCTCTCCGCTAATATAACAGAGGTATTAATCTACTTAAAACAAATGTGTTTTATGCCTCTGTTAAAAAAGCAAACAAATTTGAGAATTCATGCAATAACATTACTGAAAGTCCAGAATTATATACCTGTACTGCTGTCTATCCGCAAAGTACAACTGAAGCCTTTATCGATTACTTCTACAAATAATACTCCTGCATCATTACATTTTGTTTTAGTATTGTTTTAAATCTTCTGAAACATTTGTCTTGGATGTTAGTAACTTCATATAGGCTGGATTCCAGAAATTTTAATGTTGGACATAGGAAAAATGCTCATTAGCCTTTCATGAGATATAATCAATATACATCTAAAGAGTGTAAAGATACAAAGACTAGTCAGCATAGGTTTAGAAGCAACTGATTATGCTCCACAAATCTACTGGACTCCTTTAAAGAGGGAAGTAAATGGGTTGACAAGAGCAATCCAGTGAATAATATATACTCGGATTTTGAGAATTTTATGAAGTTCCTTGTAATAAGGCTAATAAAAAAAGATTATGGCTTGTGAAGCTAGCAGCAAAGTAACGAACTGGGTTGAAAACTGGTTAGCGTAGATAGCAGAAAGTGATTGTTATGAATCAGGTACACTCCAGGGGCTAGACGTTCAGCACATCATCGCCCATTTAGCGCCCATACAAGCGCTGAGATTCAAGCTATTGCCCATATTTGATGAAAAATGGAAACTAGTGCCCGATTATAGCCCATTTATCTCTGGCACAATTTTCAGCATACAGGAATGAGCTGCATCGTCCGACCTACTTAAAAAAAAATAACATCATCCTCATGCAAGGCCTAGAATATTGTTTATAATGGAAACTAGCGCCCGATTAACGCCCAGATTATCGCCGAACGCTACTTTCGGCATTTTGCCCATAATTCGCCCAAATGATCGCTCGCAGAAAAAGACGCTCAAGAAAAGCTGCACTCACCTGACCTTAACTCGACACTATGGATGCCATTTTGTAACTCGGAGGATCTTTACTAAAAGTCTGCCTAAAGTGCTTGGGAGGAGAAGTCATTTGTGAGTGATTTTAAGGGCGTTTTAGAATCTTACCAATCATCTAATCACATTGTATTTGTTGACGACAATTTAAGAAGACAGATTTGGGCATTTATTGTGATTTATAGTGATGGGGCCTGTAATTACTCAACCAGTATTGATGACTACTCACATGCTGCAGAATAGAGATGGGAGAAGGTTCATTGAAGAGCATTATGTGCCCAATCAAAGAGGTGGCAGACTGCTGAGTAGGAGGAGACGTTACACCCAACGCATTTACAGAGATAAGCAATCATACCTGGACTTGTCCGATAACACGTGCGTTAGAAGGCTGCGATTCCGAAAGGAGTTCATCAGTGAGATATGCCAGCTAATTAAGGGAGATTTGCAGCCTACCAGCACCATCAGGACTGCACTGTCTGTTGAGATTAAGGTTACTGCGGCACTTTCCTTCTATGCATTGGGCTCCTTTCAGGCCTCAGTTGATGACATTTGCGGTATCTCTCAGCATGCTACACATTGCTGCATTCGACAGGTGACTGAAGCCCTTTACACATGCAGGATGGACTTTATAAACTTCCCTATGACCAGGAAGGGAGATAGTAAGAGGGCTTTGGGGTTCTCAAGAATAGCAAACTTCCCCAAGGTGCAGGGAGCAATAGACCTGCGAGCACCTTGACAGGATGCAGAGGTGATTCGGAACCGAAAGGGATTCCACTCCCTGAATTTGCAGCTCGTTGTCGACCACAAGCAAATAATCATGGCAGTAAATGCAAATTTTCCAGAGAGCATCCATGATGCGCACATCTTGCGTGAGAGCACTGTGTCTGACCTGTTTAAGAGTCAGCCACAAGGTTGGATGCTTGAGGATAAAGGATATGGCCTTGCCAGCTGGCTCATGACTCCTCTGCATAAGCCCCAGACAGAAGCCGAGAAGCGCTACAACGAAAACCATATAGCTACATGCAATATCGTCGAAAAGAGAATTGGAGTTCTAAAGCTGCGCTTCAGATGCCTGGGCCACTCAGGAGGCAACCTACAATACCACCCTGAGCAGGTCGCTGAGTTCATTGTGGTGTGCTGTATGTTGCATAACCTAGCTATCAGGAGAGGACAACAACTGCCAGATGGGACTGCCGGTCCACCTCAGGAGAGAGGGGAGGTGGAAGAGGAGGACGAGTACCTCGGGGAGGACAATCAGCCTGGCAATGAACCCATGCCCCCACGCCCCCCCCACACCACTGGAAAAGCCCCGTGGTAGTTACGCAGCTGTAAAACTGTTGCGTTAGCAGCTCATAAATGAACACTTTGTGTGAAGTTACGTTGGTGACAGTTACAGTAGCGTTACATTTCATCCTTGCCTGGCCTGGCCATGGCCATTGTTTGCAACCCTTGTATTGATGTTTTACCTTACATTATTGGAAGACACTTCACAACAATTGTGAAGTTAAATAAAATGGTTTAATAATTTAACAACTGATTAAAATGTTTTAAACAAACTATATATAACACCCCCTTCCCCCCTCAACCCCCAACAGTGACATTTTTTCAACAACAATATAACAGAACACCCTCCCACCATCCCCAACAGTCAACAATTAACAATTTAAAAAAAAAAATAATAAAACAATATACGGCTCCCTCTCCCTACCTGCGGCCACGCTTCCCTCCTCTAACTTAATCCCCCCTCGTCATAACCCTATTTTCCCACTGAATCCCCTAGTAATGGGACCAAGACATCTTGCAGCTGAGCAACTCAAGGGCTGCTACTGTGGGGTGGGGGGCGGTGACGTTGGCAGAATGACCTCAGTGGATCGAGGAGAAGACGTTTGCGATCATGCTGGATGGTGGTACTGTACCTTGGGGTGTAGTGCCGTATCCCGAAAATATCATGTGCCGCAAGGGATCGACAGAGTCGGTCGTTCGTCCCAGTGCCGCAATCATCTGCCCCATGCCCTCCGATATTCTTGCAGATAGTGTGGCAATGTTGCCGGTCAACCCACCAAGCACCTGGAGGAGCTCTCGACTTATTTCGATACTCGCCCTTGACAGTGATACCATGTCCTCGTTGACATCTGCCCGTGGCAGCGCGTACCTACAACGCTGACTCAACCTCTGCGGGGTTGGCGTGGGCACTGGACGACTTGGAGTGCCCTGCTGCAAGCCGCTTGGCTCCGCTGATCATCTGTTGAGGGTGACATAGCCGCAGGTACCACAGATGACCTTTCCAGCTCAACATCCTCCTCCTCGGTTATATGTTCTTCACCCGTGGTCAGCACGACCTGCAGCAGTAGTGGTGATGCTCCAGGGCCCTCCTGTTGCATCTGGGGAGCCAGGGGAGCTGGAAAACATAATTGATGTTAGTAGAAGAGAAGGGGAGACATGAGAATGCTTACGCTGCGCAGGCATATGTACGAGGAGCAACACTACTGCAATAAATGTGAACGAGAGATGTTACATATGATTAATATGAGAGTACAGAAGGGTACAGAAGCTGCATGCATAACATTACATCATTCATATATGATAATCAAATGGCATTAAATTACTTTAAATTACCACGGTTTACACATTACTCACGTGGTGCAATAATGGGATCAGCACCATCACGGGTGGCAGAACGATTATGCCTGCCCACTAAAGCAGCGGCATGCTCCTCCAGATCAGTCAGAGGATGCAGGTCTGCCTGATTCTTAGATATCGTCCTCTGCAAACATGACAAGAGGATGGCATAAGCTAATTGACTAGGTACTATTAAGGAAACACAACAGATAATGTAATCCACAATTAGTCACCTCACCTGCCATTCATCATTAACGTTAATGTTATGTGCAACTACGGTTTGTATCCAATGGATGCATAGTTATAACATCTATGTTCAGAGAAAATATTTAATAAGATCATGTTTAGGAACTAATGCTCGACACCAAACATCATGTACAATCTCCAGGAAAGGCCCTACTCACAGGCCATGCCATGTGGCGCCTGAGGGGAGGGAGGCGGTTTATTGGAATCGATGGAGGTCCCCGAGGGGCGGGAATCAGGACCGCTGTTGAGCTGGTGAGCTGGTGAGCTCGGCAATGACAGAACCGTAATGGGAGGGGGCACTGTGTCCCTGGGCTGTGCTCGAGACCTCCGTGTGGCCGGAGCTAATGTCCCAAAGTGTCCCAAGGCATACAGTGAGCCAGGGCAGTTCTTCCCTAGTCCAGGCTGGTTCACTGTGTGACTGACAGTAGCCAGAGAGACCCACACAGTCTGGACAAAGCTGACCGGACCCCTCAGTGCTCAGTCGTGCCCCCATCCAGCAATCCACCCACGGCCACCTCAGGTTAATTGGCCCCACTTGTAAAGTCCTGTCCCTGCAGTACAGACTCACACGAGGCACATGCTGAAGTCAAGGTCACTCAGGACCTGCACCTTTATTACACAGCTCTCGAATGCCACACTTGCCTGAGACCAGTCCTTATATACCTGTCTGGGACAGGTATCCAGTGTCTCCTGCAAGTGCATCCCTGGTGGTAAGGTAAGCTTGTGGTTACAGGTCATCTCTAGTTACAGTCATGTATAGCATGGTAAGATACAGTTATGTACAGTAGTGTGAGATACGTGACACCACTGAGTCTCGACTTCGTGTACTAAGGCTTTGTTTGCATCTTCCGAGAAGTCTTTCACTACCCTTCTCTCTGCAACATCCTCCACACTCTCTCCCGACTCCTCGTGGTCCATCTCCATCTTATATGCTTCACAACTCCTTCAAAACATGCCTCCTCAAAAACATTCCTTCTCTCTCTCCCTCCCTTTGCCTTCTGAGCAGGCACAAATGACCCCTAACCTCCCAAATTGTGGGAAAAGTTCTTTGCCTGAAAAAAAACGCGCATGCGCACAACGGCCGTTGCTATGGATGCCAGCCTTGCACGACTGAATACATCGTTATCTCCCATTTCACATCACTAAGGCTATCGTCCAAATTAAAAAGATGAAACTAGCGGTTTTTAAAATGGGCGATATTCCAGCGATCCTGAAAAATAAAAAAAGCACTAAGGCCGGAAATATCGCCCATTTTTGGGTGATAGCGATCATAGTGGAAAGTCTAGCCCCAGGTATTTTTTCCTTTGCCCAACACAAAGGCAACAGTTCCACAGACATGCTCCCCCCTATGAACCAAAGCAATGCACATGCGCTGAAAACTGGCTTTTCCGATCTGTCGAGCTCCAGCTCGACAGGTCCTCCGCATGTCAGGAGCGAGGACATTTGCAAGGGCAAGATTATGGTATTTACCCATATCTTGCCCAGCAAATGTCCTCAAAACTCTTGCGCCTGATAAAAGCAGACGCATAGCCTACTTTTACAGGCATAAGAGTCTTAAAACACACTTAAAACATAAAAAATAAAATTAAAAATGCACATTTTATTTTATAAAACCCCGCCCATTACGTTAAATTTATTTTAAACCATAATTAAAAAAACTTTTTAAAAACTAAAAAAAAAAATGGCTCTAAGAGATTTATTAACTTTAATTTCAATTAGTTTTAATTATGTGAGGTGTGTTTTTTAATTTTATATGGTGTTATATTGGGCCCAAGTTTCGGCCTCAGTTGCTCCTGATTTTTTGGAGCAACTGGTGTAGAATGGAGTATCTTAGAAATTCAAATTCTCGGCATTTAGTTTGCTCCAGTTCCAGTCAGTAAGAACAGTTTCACTTTGGAACAGAATTTTTTTTTCAAAAGGGGGCGTGTCCGGCCACGGGGGAGGGAAGGGAGGGAGGTAGAGGGGGAGGGAGGGAAGGGGGAGGGATAGGGGGAAGGGGGCAGGGATGGGGGAGAAGGGGGAGGGAAGGGGAGAGAAGGGGGGAGGAGAAGGGGAAGGGGAGGAGGAGAAAGGGGAGTAGGAGAAGGGGAAGGGGAGGAGAAGGGGAAGGGGGGAGGAGGAGAAGGGGGGGAGAAGGGGAAGGAGGGGGAAGGATAAGGGGGGAAAGGAGAAGGGGGGAGGAGAAGGGGGGAAAGGAGAAGGGGAAAGGAGAGGGGGGGAAAGGAGAGGGGGAAAGGAGGGGGGAGTAAGGAGAAGGGGGAGGGAGGCTGAACGGGCCGGGCCCGGCCGGGCCCAAGACTTTGAGCAGGGCCCGTCCCCAGCACCAGATTTACAGGTAGGTGGCATTGGGTCGGGTCGGGTCCGGGGTCCAGGGTCGGGAGCGCGGGTCGGGTGGGGGGAGCGCGGGTCGGGGTCGGGAGCGTGGGTCGGGTCGGGGGGGTGAGGAGGGAGGTCAGGTTGGTTCGGGTAGGGGGGGAAGGAGGGAGCGTGGGTCGGGTCGGGTCGGTTTGGTTCGGGTCAGGGGGGGGTGGCAGAGGGGGGTCGGGTCGGGTCGGTTCATGTCGGGGGCGGGGGGAGGGAGGTCAGGTTGGGTCGTGTCCAGTCCGGGTGGCGGGGGGGGGGGTGGGTCGGGAGCGTGGGGCAGGTTGGGGGGGGCGGAGGGAGGTCGGTTCGGTTCGGGTCGGGTGGGGGGGAAGAGCGCGGGTCGGGTCCTGTCCGGACTGGGGGCGGGTGGGGGGAAGTGGGAGTCGGGTCGGTGTCGGGGTCGGGTTCGGTCCGGGGGGCAGCGGGGGAGGCGGTGGGGGGGAAGCGGGAGTCGAGTCAGGTCGGGAGGAAGCAGGAGCTGGGCGTGGGAGGCAGCCTTATGCACGCAGCCCCAGTGAGGCCATTCAGCCAGGGCTAGGGGCTGTGTGCTTCGGGCCCCTCCCACACAGTTTTGGGCGCCTGGAGCTACTGCACATGCGCGCCCACTGTAGCGTGCATGTGCAGAGGTCCCGGCACTGTTTTCAGCGCAGGGACCTAGCTCCGCCCCCTACAGCTTGTGCTGCGCCGCGCCCGACTCCAGAGGACCAGCAGGGAGCCGGGGAATCTGTAAGTTTGTTTTAGGCGCACTTTCTGGCGCGAAAAACGGGCGTCCAGGTCCGAGCTGCGCCGTTCTAGGCGCGGCCCGAAACTTGGGCCCATTGTGTTTATTTTTTTTTCTCTCAATTAATAGCAATGAGAACTCGTAGATACGGAGTTCTCATTGCTATTAATTGAGAATACTGTACCTGATTGATTGAGCAGTTACATGTGACTGCATCTTCTGCATGGGAACCTGGAGGATGGGAGCGCGACGCGCAGCGTGGCAAGAGAAGGCCTCCCCAATGGAATTTGACGCTTCTCCGGGACCACCAGGTACTTTAGGAAAAATTCTCTGGTCGGAGGCGTTCGTCCGAAAGAGACTTCCGACTGGAATTTCAGGGCCAATATATAAAGTAATATTGGATAGTAGTCCAAAGGGTATGAAGGAGCCCTTTTATTGATGAGGAACCAATGGAGAAAATACATATTACTACTACCATTGCTCCTGATCTCCAGGTGATGGATAAAAAAATACTAATAATTTGTATTTCTCAGGCTACAAACTTTGAAGCGGGTTTATCAAAAAGTAGTCGACCGGAAACAATTATAAGCTAAACAAACTTAACTAGATTACGGAATATATTGCAAAACAAGAGTTGAGCAGTTTTTTGTAATATTTTAAACAATTTGCAACCTTGATAAAACACTTTGAGAAAGACAAATTCAAAGAGTCCCCTTTTTCTCTACCCATGTGGTAAATATCCGGAACCCTTTCCTAGTTTTCTAGTTCTCTTGTCAATGAAAGGGAACTAATGAACTGGAAAAGGCACACTGCATGGAGCTATACATCAACACTCACATCGTACACCCTGTCTGAAATGCCTTTTACAACATAATCACACCCCATTTTGGGTCAGCAATCTAAAACAATTAGCTCTGTCGCTTTCTCACAGTCCAATAATTTAATTTTTAAACAATTACATCTTTCTGGACAGGGACAGTGCAAAAGAGAATCTGACAGTTCTCTATCCTGTGCTCGCAGAACTACATTGGCTCCCGATTAAGCAACACCTCAATTTTAAAATTCTCGTCCTTGTTTCAAAATCCCTCCATGGCCTCATCCCTCCCTAATCTCTGTAACCTCCTCCAACCCCACAAGCCTCCGAGATATCTGCACACCTCTAATTCTGGCCTGTTGAGCATCCCCAATTTTAATTGCTCTACCATTGGTGGCAGTACCTTCAGATGACAGTGCCCTCAGCTCTGGAATTCCCTCCCTGAACTTCTCCGAAACTCTACCACTCTTTCCTCTTTGAAGATGCTCCTTAAAAATGACCTCTTTGACAAAGCTTTTCGTCATCTGCCCTAATATCTGCTTATGCGGCTCAGTGTCAAATTTTGTTTTATAACACCCCTGTTAAGTGCCTTGGGGCATTTTACTCGTTAAAGGCATTATATAAATTACAAGTTGTTATTGTTGTAGAATCGCTTAACTGATTAATTTTCAGATCAAACAAACACTTTCAGCCAACCCTATGTAATAGTAACTTGTGAACAGTAAGATAAGAAACCTTCCATTTCTCTTATCTTGTCTGTGGCAATGCATTGTTTCTTCAAATGTCATTAAAGACATCAGAGAAGAAAAGGAATGGAAAAGTTACCCTATTTAGCTGTGAGTCACAGATGGGGTGTGTTCTGCTTCAGATAATGAAATTCATCTCCTCAGGAAGCAGAAGAAACACCTGTCAGAACTCTGCAATGAAACACGCCTGATAGACTTTACATTAATAGTGGTCTTCACAGACCACTTTAATATTCTCGGGGGAGAGGGGAGTGCTAACCAGGTGTCAGCTGTTCAAAAGCTGTAGCTGGGGCAATTTGAAGTGATTATCATGCAGGCCAGATGTAAACTCCCGCAAAAATATATAAAAAATTTAAAGCATTTTGTGGTTCAAAATCAAGCTCAGATCCAATGGCTAAAACTCCGACTGGGACAGAGACCAGTGGAGTTCTCAGTCTCTTGTACATACATTTAAGTCATAAAAGATATGAAAGAGAATATTACTTGTATTATATAATTTGATGATAACACCAAGCTATATGGTCAAGTGATGAGAATGTGACAGATTGATAATATTCAAAAGGATCCAGACCCATAAAATTGGATCAGCTAAGGTAAGGGTGTCCAATCTTTTGCAGCAGGATGCTGGATCCATAAGCCACAACCATTGAGAGGGCCATATATGATTAGAACACTTGGGCCAGGCATAATCACGATTAAAAATGATGTCCAACACAATCTAATAAAACATTTGCACATTTGTATTGAGCTAAAATTTACCAACATTTTTACAACATCAGTTTTGCATACAGAACCTGAGCAATATAATTATATTCGCTGGACAACCATTTGCCGCAAGATACTATTAGTCATTTACTCTATTTAAAAAAAGGTGTTTTATTCGCAGTGCCATCTTTATCATAAACAACCAAAAGAATTTCTGCGAATATTTATCAGTGAGCCTTGCGTGGAAGTGGAACTTCAGCAAGCTCATTTGTAAAAGTGTTTGCACATTGTCTACTGAATAATGACAGCAGGTGCTAGGCATTGGAGGCTTCCAAGCTCTTCTGGCAGGTACAAATAGAATGTAGGTAGACTGACAGCTCGTCAGCTGATTATTGTCTTTAAACTCCAGTTGAATCTCTGGTGCGGTACTTTCAACATCGACAATTTCTAAGCATCTCCAGCTCAGGTATTCTGTCACAGTCTTGGAAATGACTGGCAAACTCGGATGCCACATATCTCACCTTTGAAGTATAACGGCCACAGTTCAATAGGACTTTACAGCTCCTTTTGATTGGCAGTACATGAGGGAAATACAACAGCTTACCATGAGCCAGCCGCTTTCGATCAGCTGGAACTCATCTCAAATGTGTGCACATGGCTGAATTGTTAAATCTGGTCTGCTCTTCCTCCCTCCCCCAAGAATATTAAAGTGGTCTGTGAAGTCCACTAGAAATGTAAAGTCCATCAACCATGCTTCATTGCAGAGTTCTGACATGGGTGTTAACTTTTTCAGTAGATTTTGAAACTAGTAGTACAGTAACTGAAGCTTCTTGCTTGAATTAAGGTGAGCACCTTGACTGCCATATCCATTACGGGCCACTCTGCCCACCCGACCATTTTTGCTGTGCATTGCAGTGGAGGCTAAGTTGGGTCAGTAAACCAGCAACACAAATTGTGACCATATATTTAGTGTTGACTCCACTTCCAGGTTAATGGTAATATAGAAAAAACAAAAGATAGCATCTATCTTTATCAGTCATCTTTTTGACAAGTATTTTGAATAGGCCAAATTTACTGATTTGATGGAAAGCCTGTGTAAAAATTAGTGTGGTGTGCTTTGTGCCTGATTTCTCCACTGCTGATCCCAATGAATTTTCCAGGGTCAATTTAATTACCATAACTGTGGTGGGCTCTCAGTGGGATTATGGCCTAAACCACAGAATGTACCTCAGGAAGAGGGAGGAAAATTGCAGCTTTGTCTGATGTCTGCAGCACGTCGACAAGCCCAGCTGCTTCAAGGCAGCTGAAGAAGATAATTTTTTTTAAATTCTGAAATTCATGGGGTTGGAGAGTCCTTTATCTTATCTCTTCCATGCCTAGCAACAGGTAGGGGATATTGCCACTCCACTCCAATTGTACACGAATACCTCGTTTGATATCAACCCAGTATTCAGAGGCTGGGGCTCTGGTCTGATGCCTGCCGGGGCTACAATGTTGAGGGTTTGGGGTGCCACTCTGCTCACATTGGATTCAAGTACCACACTAGAGGTGTCAAGCCAGCACTCAGATACTGGAAATCTTTGCTTCACTCGCCAGGGCTATCTGGAGTGAGGCTCAAACCCATAAGCTTCCAAATCAGAAACAGGAATGTTACTCACACCCGGAGACCTTTTAATTTTTAAATCCCTTCCTTTATGTCATAGAAATGCTGAATGCTAACATTGGTGATAATAACAGGAAATGTCATACATAAGAACATAAGAACATAAGAATTAGGAACAGGAATAGGCCATCTAGCCCCTCGAGCCTGCTCCGCCATTCAACAAGATCATGGCTGATCTGGCCGTGGACTTAGCTCCACTTACCCGTCCGCTCCCCGTAACCCTTAATTCCCTTATTGGTTAAAAATCTATCTATCTGTGACTTGAATACATTCAATGAGCTAGCATCAACTGCTTCCTTGGGCAGAGAATTCCACAGATTCACAACCCTCTGGAAGAAGAAATTCCTTCTCAACTCGGTTTTAAATTGGCTCCCCCGTATTTTGAGGCTGTGCCCCCTAGTTCTAGTCTCCCCGACCAATGGAAACAATCTCTCTGCCTCTATCTTGTCTATCCCTTTCATTATTTTAAATGTTTCTTATAGATCACCCCTCACCCTTCTGAACTCCAACGAGTAAAGACCCAGTCTACTCAATCTATCATCATAAGGTAACCCCCTCATCTCTGGAATCAGCCGAGTGAATCGTCTCTGTACCCCCTCCAAAGCCAGTATATCCTTCCTTAAGTAAGGCGACCAAAACTGCATGCAGTACTCCAGGTGCGGCCTCACCAATACCCTATACAGTTGCAGAAGGACCTCCCTGCTTTTGTACTCCATCCCTCTCGCAATGAAGGCCAACCTTCCATTCGCCTTCCTGATTGCCTGCTACACCTGCAAGCTATCCTTCTGTCATTCATGCACAAGGATGGAAGAGTCCGTGTTCCATGTTTTTATGGAATGCACAAGGTTGCAGCCCCTGTTTTATTATTTGAAGGGGCTGCTCCTGAAATTCTGGCTGCACTTCAGTCCCACTCTCCTGATCTTTGGGCACCCTGTGCGGAGGGGAGCGGGTAGGTCTGAAGGCCTCCTCGTAGGACTGCTCCTGGGCACGGCCAAGGGTGCCATCAGCCGGTCCAGGCAGCGGGCGGTCGAGGGGGTCGTTCAACCTGACTGCCTGCCTCTCTTCCGCTCTTACATCCGGTCCAGGGTGTCCTTGGAGATGGAGCACGCGGTGTCCACCGGTACGCTCGCGGCCTTCCGCGAGAGGTGGGCACCGGAGGGACTGGAGTGCATCATCACGCCCGGCAACCAAATTTTAATTTGATTTTACGTTTTAAAGTTTAATTTGTTTTAATTGCCGGTGCTTTTAGTGTCCCCCTCCCCTTTTGTAGGGGGCACTGGAAAAAATTGTGATTTTAGTGCCCAAAAAAAAAAGGAAAAAAAAAAGGGGCCTTGAAAATGTCTGCTGTGTCACCCAGGCGGGTGGCATGGTTTTAATGTTTATGTTTATTTTCAGGTAAACTCAAAAGAGTTTCATGCACAAGTAACCAATCGTGGAGCAGTGGAGGCGTGTCCTGCTCAGTTGGAGCTGTGAGCAGTGAGGAGAGCAGCTATCAACCTTAGTTCCTGCCTGGAGAGCCCTGAGACCAGCCCAGGAAGAGAAGGAAGGAAGGGGCTTCACCACCAACTTTCACCCAGAGGGAGAAGAGGAGAAAAGAAAACTTTTTAACAACTTTTTACCATTCTGCAAAGAGTTGGAGAGAGGGGGAAAAACCAACAACAAACATCCAGTGTGGAAGGAAGGAGACTCTACATTTCTACAGGTGGGTGTGGGTGCATTTCCCAAAAGACTTTGTTATATCGGTGGGGGGAGGAAAGAAGACCACTGAGGGCCGGAACATCGCGGGGGGTGTGTGTGTGTGTGTGGAAAGTGTGTGTGGGGGCCTTGCTTACAACTAGGCCCCACACACAACTGAACCCCCCCCCCCCAATTGCCTAGCCTGGGATAGCTGGAGCTACCAGGCTGAAGATTTTCCTTAATCACACTATTTAAACATCATTAGGAGTGTGTGCCTGGTGGCTCGAGCTGCCCCAGGTGAAGACATCTTCTCCCCTCACCTGAAGACCACCCCAAAGAATTTGTGTTTTGCCATCTGGGGATTGCACCCACCCACAGCTGCGAGGGGAGACCTGCCCTCGCAGTTCCCCCCCCCCTTCCCACCCCCTCTCTCTTTCTCTGTTACTCTGTTTCTCCCCTCTCTCTCTGAGGCCCCTTTCTCCTAATTTTTAAAAAAAAAACAATTGAGACAACTGAGCAGAGGGAGCAAGGCCCCTCCCCAATTGCCAACTAGGGGAGAGGTGCCGCGTTAAGGGCTCCTCTGCTCAGTTAATATACGAGGCCAATAAAGGCCATTAAGGCCTGTGACTTTGGGGTGGGTGTAGCCCTTAAAGGGACCCCGTGATGGCGACCCCATCCACGCCGGTGGCAGGGCCAGCGAAGACGTATGCGCAGGTGGCAACCGCTTCCACGGCACCTCCTGCGCCACCCGCTGCCCTGCCACCTTTCAGATTAATTACCAGAAAACACGGGGTCAAGAGCTACACTCACCCCACAATGAGCATTGAGGAGTGCGTGCGGGCGATGGCTGGGGTAGTCGGCCCCTCGGCCATTGTCGCGGCCTCCAAGATGTCTGGGAAGGCTGTTTTCTTCCTGGGGTCGGAGTGGGCGGTGTCCCTGGCCTTCGAAAAGGGGCTCACGGTGGGCGGGACGTTCCTGCCGGTGGACCCTCTCGAGGCCACTGCGCAGAGGGTCATCGTTTCAAACGTCCCGCCCTTTGTTCCCGCTGAGCTCCTCCTCCCTCACCTACACCAACTGGGGGAGGTAAGGTCGGGGATCAACCCCATACCGCTCGGCCTCAGGGAGAACAGCCTGCGCCACGTGTTCTCCTTCCGCCGCCAGCTCTTTGTCCGGCTGGCGCGGGAGGAGACGACGGAGGGGAACTTTAATGTGGTGCACGAGGGGACTGCCTACCGCGTCTTTTGGACGTCGGACGGCGTGCGGTGCCATGCCTGCAGGGAGGTGGGGCACGTTCGCAAGAACTGCCCCGCCTCCAAGGCCGCCAAACCACCGAAGGCGGCCAAGGCTGGCGCCGCCGCCACCCCTCCCCCTAGTTGCGTCCGCGTGCCGGGAGCCGTAGGTGCGCGGGCATCGTCGGAGGCCTTTGTTTTCGGGGCCTCCGGCGGGGGGGAGGGAGAGCGTCCGAGCGGAAAGAAGGCGCGGAATAAGGAGAAACATCTAGAGGCGGGTCCCCTCAGTGCGCCAGAAAGATTGACCACCGCGCTCGGCCCAACCCAGCCACCGGCGAGCGCGGGGTGCCCTGAGCCCGTGCCCGAGCCCTTGAACAACACCGCAGAGGGGCCCGGGCGCGGGCAAGAAAAGAAAAAGGGGGGGGCGGAGCGGGAGGCCTCGGCAGACATGGAGGTCTCCCTGCCTCAGCGCACCTCCAGCAACAAAAGGAGGCGCCGCTCCGTTGAGGCGGAGGGGGAACAACATCCCTCCGCGGAGGAGTCGGTGCCCGCCGCGTGTCCCGCGTCCCCCACCAGCGCCCCCAAGCAGCGCCGTAGGCGGGAGGAGTCTGTCCCCGGGGAGGGTGAGACAGTCGAGGCTGTCGTGGGGGGCGTGGGGACCGAAGAGGAATGCATTGCCGCCGGGCCGGGCGCCCCGGGGACTGAGGCGGGCGGGGCCGAAAAGGCCGAACCTAAGCCCGCCCAGCCAATACCCAACTTACCCCAGGAGTCGCTCGACCCGGCAGAAACCGAATCAAATGTTTATTATGACAGTGTAGATGCTGGGCCGGGGGGTGGCAGCGGGGAGGGGAGGAACACCCACCCTCGCCCCTTACTTTGGAGCTGGTGCACTTGGGGAGCCTGGGGATTTCCTATGGCCGGGTCTCTCCATGTTCCCCGGTTCCTGGGGCGGAGGGGGAACCCCTTCCGCTGTCATTTCCCGACCCAGCACCATTTTTAAAAGAGCCCAGTGGGGACTCCTCTGCCGACGATCCTGGGGGTGGGATCGGGGCAGAGCCAGGGCCGGTTGGAGCGGCCGGTTCATTTGCCGTACCTTGTGCGGTCGATGGGCCGGCTGCTGGCGGCCACCTCCCGGAGGAGGACGGGGACTCGGTGGGGGACGCGGGTGAAGACCTAGAGACCACCGCCAGCGAGGCGGTGGATCTGCTCGCGGCCGCCGCCGAGACCATCCTCATTCCTGCAAAGGAACTCCGGGACTTTTTGGCCCAGAGCCGGGGTCGCTGCAACCAAGCCCGACTGGCCCTGGAAAAATGGTCCGAGCCAGAGCTGATCAAGGGGTCCGTCCGCGCCGCCGTTAAAACCTTGGCCGCGGGCGGGCCCTTGACAAAGGCGCAACACCTTGAGCTGCGCGAGCTCGAGGGACTCCTCGCTGGGCTGCGGAGGGAGCGGAGTTCAACAAAAGACTCCGCTCCCTCCCCCACAATAGGTTAACGTAGAGGTTGCACTATGCTTTTGCCATGAAGATAACCATAGCCAGCCTCAACATCAACGGCGGCAGAGGGGCACGCCGTAGATTTGACAATTTTTCGCTCCTGCGGGAAGGGAAATATGCGGTGTGCTTCCTGCAAGAAACCCACACCGTTCCGGGAGACGAAACCACGTGGCTCCTGGAATGGCAAGGAGAGGTCCGCATGAGCCACCTCACCGCCATTTCTAGTGGGGTGGCCATCTTGCTGGGCCCGCATTTTCAGCCGGAGATCTTGGGGGTCGAGGAGCCCGTGCCAGGCCGCTTGCTGCACGCAACGGTTCGCCTGGGGGACGTGCCGCTCCATCTCGTGAACGTGTACGCCCCTCAGCCCGGCCCGCAGCAAACGCGCTTCTTTGAAGAGGTGTCCGCTCTTCTTGGCTCCGTCGACGTCGGCGACTGCATTGTCCTCGGGGGGGATTTTAACTGCACCCTCGAGGCGAGGGACCGCTCCGGTGCCCCGCAGTGCATGACGGCGATGGAGAAGTTGAGGGACCTGGTCGGGTCCTTCGACTTGGTGGACGTCTGGCGAAATCTCCACCCCGACTCCAGCGCCTTTACTTGGGTGAGGCCTGGAGTTGGATGGTCTAGAGTCGACCGCCTTTACGTGTCTCGGGCGTACGTTTCCTGCGTCCCGGCGGCCTCCATGCGGCCGGTGCCGTGTTCGGACCACCACCTGGTGTGGGCGGAGCTCGCTTCGCTCCGCGCGAGGACGGGGTCCGCGTACTGGCACTTTAACAACCGGCTGCTGGAGGACGTGCGGTTCCAGGACTCGTTCCGTCGATTCTGGTCCGACTGGAGAAGGAAGCAGGGGGGCTTCCCCTCCTTGAGGCTATGGTGGGACGTGGGCAAGGCTCACGTCCGCGTCTTCTGTCAAGAGTACGCGAGGGGGTCGACCAAGAGCCGGGCGGCCAGAGTCGGGCGCCTAGAAAAAGAGGTGCTCGACCTGGAAGCCCGTCTCGGTCAAGTCGTCCAGGACCCGGCCCTGCGGACGGTGTACGAAGCGAAGAAGGCCGCGCTGAAGGACCTGCAGCTCGTCGGGTCCTGAGGCGCGTTCGTGAGGTCGCGGATCCGGTTCCTGCGGGATCTGGACCGCGGCTCCCCCTTCTTCTACTCGCTGGAAAAAAGGCAGAGTGTCCGTAAGCAGCTCTTGACGCTGCTGGCCGACGACGGCTCTCTCGTCTCGGATCCGGAGGGCGTCAACAACAGGGCCCGTGAATATTACGGGGCTCTGTTCTCTCCGGATCCGTCCAGCGAGGAAGCGCGTAGAGTTTTGTGGGAGGACCTGCCGAAGGTCAGCCCGGAGGGCGGCGAAAATCTGGAAGCTCCGCTAAGCCTGGCGGAGCTGACCGGTGCCCTCGCCCGGCTCTCGAGGGGAAAATCCCCGGGGCTGGACGGGCTGACCGTGGAGTTCCACAGGGCATTCTGGGACGTCCTGGGGAGCGACTACGCGCGGGTCCTGGGGGAAAGTCTGGCGACCGGGGAGATGCCCCTCTCTTGGCGCAGGGCAGTCATCGTCCTGCTGCCTAAGAAGGGCGATCTCCGCCTCCTTAAGAACTGGCGCCCGGTCTCCCTCCTCAGCACGGACTACAAAATCTTCGCCAGGGCGATGTCTGCTCGCCTTGGTGCCGTGCTGGACCACATGATCCACCCCGATCAGTCCTACACGGTCCCGGGCCAGACAATCCACGATAACATCCATCTGGTCCGGGACCTCATCCATTGTTCCCAGGAGGCTGGTCTGTCAGTCGCCTTCCTATCCCTCGACCAAGAGAAGGCGTTCGACAGGGTGACAGGGTGGAGGAGTCCGTGTTCCATGTTTTTATCGAGTGCACGAGGTTGCAGCCCCTGTTCCATTATTTGAAGGGGCTGCTCCTGAAATTCTGGCTGCACTTCAGTCCCACTCTCCTGATCTTTGGGCACCCTGTGCAGAGGGGAGCGGGTAGGTCCGAAGGCCTCCTCGTAGGACTGCTCCTGGGCACGGCCAAGGGTGCCATCAGCCGGTCCAGGCAGCGGGCGGTCGAGGGGGTCGTTCAACCTGACTGCCTGCCTCTCTTCCGCTCTTACATCCGTTCCAGGGTGTCCTTGGAGATGGAGCACGCGGTGTTCACCGGTACGCTCGCGGCCTTCCGCGAGAGGTGGGCACCGGAGGGACTGGAGTGCATCATCACGCCCGGCAACCAAATTTTAATTTGATTTTACGTTTTAAAGTTTAATTTGTTTTAATTGCCGGTGCTTTTAGTGTCCCCTTCCCTTTTATAGGGGGCACTGGAAAAATGTGATTTTAGCGCCCAAAAAAAAAACCCAAAAAATATGAAAAACACAAAAAAAAAACCAAAAAAAGGAAAAAAGGGCCTTGTAAATGTCTGGTGTGTCACCCAGGTCGGGTGGCACAGTTGAATGTTTTATGTTTTTGCAGGTGAACTCCAAAAAGAGTTTCATGCACAAGGAACCAATCGTGGAGCAGTGGAGGCGTGTCCTGCACAGTAGGAGCTGTGAGCAGTGAGAGGAGCAGCTATCAACTTTTGCTCCTGCCTGGAGAGCCCTGAGAACAGCCCAGGAAGAGAAGGAAGGAAGGGGCTTCACCACCAACTTTCACCCAGAGGGAGAGGAGGAGAAAAGAAAACTTTGAACATTTTACCATTCTACAAGGAGTTGGAGAGAGGGGGAAAAGACCAACAACAACAACATCCAGTGTGGAAGGAGGGAGACTCTACCATTCTACAGGTGGGTGTATTGGTGCAGTCCCAAAAAGTCTTTGTTGAATCGGTGGGGGGAGGAAAGAAGACCACTAAGGGCCGGAACATTGCGGGGGTGTGTGTGTGTGGAAGTGTGTGTGGGGGCCTTGCTACAACTAGGCCCGACACACAACTGAACCCCCGCCTCCCCAATTGCCTAGCCTGGGATAGCTGGAGCTACCAGGCTGAAGATTTTTCTTAATCACCCTATTAAACATCATTAGGAGTGTGTGCCTGGTGGCTCGAGCTGCCCCAGGTGAAGACATCTTCTCCCCTCACCTGAAGACCAACCCAAAGACTGTGTTTTTGTTTTGCCATCTGGGGATTGCACCCACCCACAGCTGTGAGGGGAGACCTGCCCTCGCAGTTCCCCCCCCTTCCCACCCCCCTCTCTCTTTCTCTGTTACTCTGTTTCTCCCCTCTCTCTCTGAGACCCCTTTCTCCTAAATTAAAAATAAAAAAAATAAAAAAAAAACAAAAAAAAACCAACAAAACAATTGAGACAACTGAGCAGAGGGAGCAAGGCCCCTCCCCAATTGCCAACTAGGGGAGAGGTGTGCCTCATTAAGGGCTCCTCTGCTCAGTCAATATACAAGAGGCCAATAAAGACCATTAAGGCCTGTGACTTTGGGGTGGGTGTAGCCCTTAAAGGGACCCCGTGATGGCGACCCCATCCACGCCGGTGGCAGGGCCAGCAAGGACATATGCGCAGGTGGCAACCGCTTCCACGGCACCTACTGCGCCACCCGCTGCCCTGCCACCATTCAGATTAATCACAAAAAAACACGGGGTCAAGAGCTATACTCACCCCACAATGACCATCGAGGAGTGCGTGCGGGCGATGGCTGGGGTAGTCGGCCCCTCGGCCATTGTCGCAGCCTCCAAGATGTCTGGGAAGGCCGTGTTCTTCCTGGGGTCGGAGCGGGCGGTGTCCCTGGCCCTTGAAAAGGGGCTCACGGTGGGCGGGACGTTCCTGCCGGTGGACCCTCTCGAGGCCACCGCGCAGAGGGTCATCGTGTCAAACGTCCCGCCCTTTGTTTCCGCTGAGCTCCTCCTCCCTCACCTACACCAACTGGGGGAGGTAAGGTCGGGGATCAACCCCATACCGCTCGGCCTCAGGGAGAACAGCCTGCGCCACGTGTTCTCCTTCCGCCGCCAGCTCTTTGTCCGGCTGGCGCGGGAGGACATGACGGAAGGGCACTTTAATGTGGTGCACGAGGGGACTGCCTACCGCGTCTTCTGGACGTCGGACGGCGTGCGGTGCCATGCCTGTAGGGAGGTGGGGCACGTTCGTAAGAACTGCCCCGCCTCCAAGGCCGCCAAACCACCGAAGGCGGCCAAGGCTGGCGCCGCCGCCACCCCTCCCCCTAGTTGCGTCCGCGTGCTGGGAGCCATGGGTGCGCGGGCATCGTCGGGGACCTTTGTTTTCACGGCCTCTGGCGGGGGGGAGGGAGAGCGTCCGATCGAAAAGAAGGCGCGGAAGAAGACGAGACATCTAGAGGCGGGTCCCCTCAGTGCGCCGGAAAGTTTGACCACCGCGCTCAGCCCAACCCAGTCACCGGCGAGCGCTGGGTGCCCTGAGCCCGTGCCCGAGCCCTTGACCAATACCGCAGAGGGGCTCGGGCGAGGGCAAGATAAGGAAAAGGGGGGGCGGAGCGGGAGGCCTCGGCAGACATGGAGGTCTCCCTGCCTCCGCGCACCCCCAGGAACAAAAGGAGGCACCGCCCCAATGAGGCGGAGGGAGAACAACATCCCTCCGTGGAGGAGGCGGTGCCCGCCGCGTGTCCCGCGTCCCCCACCAGCGCCCCCAAATTGCGCTGTAGGCGCGAGAAATCTGTCCCCGGGGAGGGTGAGGCAGTCGAGGCTGCCCAGCCGCTGCCTCCTGGGGATGGCGTGGAAGATCTGCCTGTCGTGGGGGGCGTGGGGCCAGCGGAAGAATGCATAGCCGCCGGGTCGAGCGTCCCGGGGACTGAGGCGGGCGGGGCCGAAAAGGCCGAACCTGAGCCCGCCCAGCAAATACCCAACTTCCCCCGGGATTTGCTCGACTCGGCAGAAACTGAAAATTTTAATAAACATCCACATGCTGGGCCGGGGGGTGGCGGCGGGGAGGGGGAAGAACAACAACCCTCGCCCCCTATTTTGGAGCTGGGGGACTTGGTGGACCTGGAGAACTTCCTAAACCAGGTCTCTCCGTGTTCCCCGGCTCCTGGGGCGGAGGAGGAACCCCTTCCGCTGTCGCTTCCCGACCCAGCACCAATTTTAAAAGAGCCCAGTGGGGACTCCTCTGCCGATGATCCTGGGGGTGGGATCGGGGCAGAGCCAGGACCAGATGGAGCGGCCGGGCCGTTTGCCGTACCTCGTGCGGTCGACGGGCCGGCTGCTAGCGGCGACCTCCCGGAGAGGGACGGGGACTCGGTGGAGGACGCGGGTGAGGATCTCGAGTCCATCGCCAGTGAGGCGGTGGATCTGCTCGCGGCCGCCACTGAGCCCCTCCTCATTCCCGCAGAGGAACTCTGGGACTTTTTGATCCAGTGCCGGGGTCGCCGCGACCAAGCCCGTCTGGCCCTGGAAAGATGGTCCGAGCCAGGGCTGCTCGTCGCGTCCGTCCGCGCCGCCGCTAAAACCATGGCCGCGGGCGGGCCCTTATCAAAGGCTCAAGGCCTTGAGCTGCGCCGGCTCAAAAAGTTCCTCGCTGGGCTGCTGAAGGAGTGGAGGTCAACAAACGACTCCACCCCTCCCCCCCCACAATAGGTTAGGTAGAGGTTGCACTATGCTCCAGTCATGAAGATAACCATAGCCAGCCTCAACATCAACGGCGGCAGAGGGGCACGCCGTAGATTTGACAATTTTTCGCTTCTGCGGGAGGGGAAATATGTACGCCGCTGCGGAGTGTCTGATTAAGGTTAACGGGTCCTTGACGGCGCCCCTTCGCTTTAGGAGAGGGGTGCGCCAGGGATGCCCCATGTCCGGCCAGTTATACGCCGTTTGCGTGGAGCCTTTCCTGCGCCTCTTGCGGACGAGGTTGACGGGACTGGCTCTGCAAGGGCCGGGCGTGGAAGTCGTCCTCTCGGCTTACCCCGATGATGTGCTCCTCGCGGTAGAGGATCCCGCTGACCTGCGGAGGATGCGTGAGTGCCAGGAGATTTACTCGGCCGCGTCCTCCGCCAGGATCAACTGGGAGAAATGTTCCGGACTCCTGGTGGGTCAGTGGCGGGTGGACTCCCTGCCGGAGGAGCTCAGGCCTTTTGCCTGGAGCACGACCCATCTCCTCTATCTGGGAGTCTACCTTAGCCCCGACGAGGGAGCCTGGCCGGCGAACTGGCAGGAGCTGGAGGCCAAGGTCGCCACTCGCCTAGGGCGCTGGACAGGACTGCTCCGAGTGCTGTCCTACAGGGGTCGAGCGCTAGTCATAAACCAGCTGGTGGCCGCAATGTTGTGGTACCGGCTGGTCACTTTGACCCCTCCCCCTGCGTTTGTCGCCAAGATACAGAAGAAGCTGGTGGACTTCTTCTGGAACAACAGGAAGCACTGGGTCTCTGCTGCGGTCTTGAGTCTCCCGCTTGAGGAGGGCGGTCAGTCGTTGGTGTGCGTCAGCGCCCAGGTCGCGACTTTCCGTCTTCAGACCCTGCAAAGATACCTTTACGTCGAGCCCCCTCCTAGGTGGTGCGCTCTGGCGAGGTATTTCTTCCGCCAGCAGCGCGACCTCAATTATGACACGCAGCTCCTGTTTGTGAACTTGGGGGGTGCCAGGACCGCCCTCCGGGAGCTGCCTGTCTTTTACAGGGAACTCATCAGGGTCTGGAACAAAGTCTCCACCAAGCGCAGCTCTCCGCCGGCTGGAGTGGCGGCCATCCTGCAGGAGCCGCTGCTCGGGAATCCGTACCTCCATGACCGAGGTTTTATGTGGCGGTTGGAAGAGAGGGCTGTGGCTGGTGAGGTGACCAGGGTCAGGGACCTGCTCGATGGCGGAGGAGCGGGCTGGATGGCGCCAGACACGCTGGCGCGGCGCCTAAACTCTGCCAACGTCCACCACGCGGCCGATGCCATCGAGTCGCTAAAAACAGCTCTGGGCCCTGACTCCGTTAGGTGCATCGAGGAGGCTCAAGCACGTGGGGAGATCCCGTCCGAACTGACCCCCGTCCAGACGGAATTCCTCATCGGCGCCAAACCCCGGAACCTCCCTCGGGGGCCGGCGCCTCACAACTTGAGCCGCCTCGGGGAAATCCCCTCCGTGCCTTTCAGTTCCGCGCGGAGGGGTTTCCTGTACGGGCTGCTCCTACACACTCTCAACTTTGCCATCCTCGCCGGCCGTCTGGACACGCCATGGCGTACCATCTTGCCGTCCGGAGGAGGCGGGGGTCCCCGATGGAGGGCACTCTACGCAGGGGTCCTCCCACTATTCATCGGGGACTTGGCCTGGAGGGTGGTGCACGGAGCAGTGCCGTGCAATAAATTTTTAAGCCGGTTCACGGACTCCCAGGCCGCCTGCAATTTCTGCGGTCTGGAGGAGTCCGTGTTCCATGTTTTTATCGAGTGCACGAGGTTGCAGCCCCTGTTCCATTATTTGAAGGGGCTGCTCCTGAAATTCTGGCTGCACTTCAGTCCCACTCTCCTGATCTTTGGGCACCCTGTGCGGAGGGGAGCGGGTAGGTCCGAAGGCCTCCTCGTAGGACTGCTCCTGGGCACGGCCAAGGGTGCCATCAGCCGGTCCAGGCAGCAGGCGGTCGAGGGGGTCGTTCAACCTGACTGCCTGCCTCTCTTCCGCTCTTACATCCGGTCCAGGGTGTCCTTGGAGATGGAGCACGCGGTGTCCACCGGTACGCTCGCGGCCTTCCGCGAGAGGTGGGCACCGGAGGGACTGGAGTGCATCATCACGCCCGGCAACCAAATTTTAATTTGATTTTACGTTTTAAAGTTTATTTTGTTTTAATTGCCGGTGCTTTTAGTGTCCCCCTCTCCTTTTATAGGGGGCACTGGAAAAAGGAAAAAATTTGATTTTAGTGCCCCAAAAAAAAAAAAAAGAAAAAAAAGGGCCTTGTAAATGTCTGGTGTGTCATCCAGGTCGGGTGGCACGGATACATGTTTTATGTTTTGCAGGTAGACTCTAAAAGAGTTTCATGCACAAGGACCCCCAGGTCCCTCTGCACCACAGCATGTTGTAATTTCTCCCCATTCAAATAGTATTCTCTTTTTTTGTTTTTTTTCCCAAGGTGGATGACCTCACACTTTCCGACATTGTATTCCACCTGCCAAACCTTAGCCCATTCGCTTAACCTATCTAAATCTCTTTGCAGCCTCTCTGTGTCCTCTACACAACCCGCTTTCCCACTAATCTTTGTGTCATCTGCAAATTTTGTTATACTACACTCTGTCCCCTCTTCCAGTTCATCTATGTATATTGTAAATAGTTGTGGTCCCAGCACCGATCCTTGTGGCACACCACTAACCACCGATTTCCAACCCGAAAAGGACCCATTTATCCCGACTCTCTGCTTTCTGTTAGCCAGCCAATTCTCTATCCATGCTAATACATTTCCACTGACCCCGCGTACCTTTATCTTCTGCAGTAACCTTTTGTGTGGCACCTTATCGATTGCCTTTTGAAAATCTAAATACACCACATCCATCGGTACACCTCTATCCACCATGCTCGTTATTTCCTCAAAGAATTCCAGTAAATTAGTTAAACATGATTTCCCCTTCATGAATCCATGCTGCGTCTGCTTGATTGCACTATTCCTATCTAGATGCTCTGCTATTTCTTCCTTAATGATAGTTTCAAGCATTTTCCCCACTACAGATGTTAAACTAACTGGCCTATAGTTACCTGCCTTTTGTCTGCCCCCTTTTTTAAACAGAGGCGTTACATTAGCTGCTTTCCAATCCGCTGGTACCTCCCCAGAGTCCAGAGAATTTTGGTAGATTATAACGAATGCATCTGCTATAACTTCCGCCATCTCTTTTAATACCCTGGGATGCATTTCATCAGGATCAGGGGACTTGTCTACCTTGAGTCCCATTAGCCTGTCCAGCACTACCCCCCTAGTGATAGTGATTGTCTCAAGGTCCTCCCTTCCCACATTCCTGTGACCAGCAATTTCTGGCATTGTTTCTGTGTCTTCCACTGTGAAGACCGAAGCAAAATAATTGTTTAAGGTCTCAGCCATTTCCACATTTCCCATTATTAAATTCCCCTTCTCATCTTCTAAGGGACCAACATTTACTTTAGTCACTCTTTTACGTTTTATATATCTGTAAAAGCTTTTACTATCCATTTTATGTTTTGCGCAAGTTTACCTTCGTAATCTATCTTTCCTTTCTTTATTGCTTTCTTAGTCATTCTTTGCTGTCGTTTAAAATTTTCCCAATCTTCTAGTTTCCCACTAACCTTGGCCACCTTATACGCATTGGTTTTTAATTTGATACTCTCCTTAATTTCCCTGGTTATCCACGGCTGGTTATCCCTTCGCTTACTGCCCTTCTTTTTCATTGGAATATATTTTTGTTGAGCACTATGAAAGAGCTCCTTAAAAGTCCTCCACTGTTCCTCAATTGTGCCACCGTTTAGTCTGTGTTTCCAGTCTACTTTAGCCAACTCTGCCCTCATCCCACTCTAGTCCCCTTTGTTTAAGCATAGTACGCTCGTTTGAGACACTACTTCCTCACCCTCAATCTGTATTACAAATTCAACCATACTGTGATCACTCATTCCGAGAGGATCTTTTGCTAGGAGAACGTTTATTATTCCTGTCTCATTACAGAGGATCAGATCTAAGATAGCTTGCTCCCTTGTAGGTTCTGTAACATACTGTTCTAAGAAACAATCCCGTATGCATTCTATGAATTTCTCCTCCAGGCTACCCCGTGCGATTTGATTTGACCAATCGATATGTAGATTAAAATCCCCCATGATTACTGCCTTTGCTTTTTCACATGCCTCCATTATTCCCTTGATTATTGCCCGCCCCACCATGAAGTTATTATTTGGGGGCCTATAAACTACGCCCACCAGTGACTTTTTCCCCTTACTATCTCTAATCTCCACCCACAATGATTCAACATTTTGTTCATTCGAGCCAATATCGTCTCTCACAACTACCCTGATATCACCCTTTATTAACAGAGCTATCCCACCTCCTTTCCTTTCTTGTCTATCTTTCCGAATCGTCAGATACCCCTGTATGTTTAATTCTCAGTCTTGGCCACCCTGTAACCACGTTTCTGTAATGACCACCAAATCATACCCATTTGCAATGATTTGTGCTGTCAACTCATTTACTTTATTTCGAATGCTGCGTGCGTTTAGGTAGAGTGTTTTAATACTAGTTTTTAATCCATGATTTTTAGTTTTGACCCCTCCTGCAGCCCCTTTACATTCAGTGGCCCTTTTTGTTTTTTGCCTTGGGTTTCTCTGCCCTCCACTTTTACTCATCTCCTTTTTGTCTTTTGCATTTGTCTCCTTTTTGTTTCCCTCTGTCTCCCTGCATTGGTTCCCATCCCCCTGCCACATTAGTTTAGCTCCTCCCCAACAGCACTGGCAAACACTCCCCCTCGGACATTGGTTCCAGTCCTGCCTCAGTGCAGACCGTCCGGTTTGTACTGGTCCCACCTCCCCCAGAACCGGTTCCAATGCCCAGGAATTTGAATCCCTCCCTGCTGCACCACTGCTCAAGCCACGTATTCATCTGAACTATCCTGCGATTTCTACTCTGACTAGCATGTATGAGGCATTCCAGTTTCACCATCCAATTTAAATACACCGGTTTATATTTGAGCAAACATATTAAGTGTTCATCATCAGTTCCAGCAAAAAATCTTAGAAGTGATGCCGATTGGTGAGGAACTGGAAGAATAGCTGCCTCGTGATTTTTCCATGCCCTCAACCCAGATCCACTTGAAACTGCGTGGAACATGCACATTAAATTGTGATTCTTTCTGATTTCTGTCAAAAGGTTTAGTAGAATCATCTGTTTATGAGGGAAACTTTTGTAACTTTATTTCCTGAAATATTTTACCTCAGAAGGACTGCTGGTTTGTCTGAGGTTTCCTAATTAGTCTGGCATTATTCCAGATACTGTACCACAAAACAATGCAGTTAAATACTGTGGCCATCAATACACCTAAGTTCTGGTGTACAGGATGTGTAGTAGGCCTTTCATTTATTAAAGATGTAATTGGACTTGCATGATCATTCACATTTGGGTCTAAATTTTAATTAAAGATGTACAGATCAATTCCATGAATGTAATCTGCTGCTCATCGATATCTCCTTCCATGACTTCTCTTATTTTTACATCATGGCGATAAGTTACCTCTGCAGCACTTCCCATCTGAGCAGGGCCCTTGCTGTCTGAATCTTCTTTTATTTCTCTGGAAGAGGAATCTGTAGGATCCAGATCACATGAATTACGCAGGAGTTTGAAAGGTTCTATTTTATAGAGGTAACATACTATACAACTCGGGAATCTACATGTTCTGTCACTGCAACTTCTTTTATTTTTAAATATTGGGAATTATTTTGCTCAGCAGCGTCTCCTGTCTGAGCAGGATTGTCTTGGATAGTTAAGCAGTAATATGCATATTAGAAGTGTTGGAGGTGATTGGCGTGGGCTGTCAGGAGACAGCGCCTACATT
Source organism: Pristiophorus japonicus (assembly GCF_044704955.1). NCBI lineage: Eukaryota > Metazoa > Chordata > Chondrichthyes > Pristiophoridae > Pristiophorus > Pristiophorus japonicus. The sequence continues at coordinate 48,385,515 of NC_091992.1, read as the reverse complement.
TGTATTTAGGTTTTGTTGCAATCCCTCTATCCTTTGGTCCATTTTCTGGTCCATCTTTCCCATTTCTTCCCTTAATTGCTTTATTTCCTCCAGTAGACCTGAATTATACTTAGCTGAGTAGGCTAGCTGTTGATTCTGATACTGTCTCCATCTTTGCTGGGGACGTATTTTAATACCCACATTCAGAATGATTGTACCATGATGGACTATCATTCTTATCTCTCTGGGACTTGGTGCTCAGTTACCTGAATTCCTACTTCTGCAGGTCTAACCTTTTCTATAGCTTTGCCTAGCAAAATTTTTGTCACTACTCTAACCTTCTTAGTATTGTGATCGGGAAATTGAGCATCTTGCTGGTTCCCTTCTTTAATTAGCAGTGCTGGTTGTTGGTTTTTGAGTGTGACCTGTCCCCGTCCCCATCAATCAGTAAGGGAGCAAACAGAGTATACCTCAAGAGGTAAGTGGTGTTTGTCAGTCTCAGAGACACTCTTAAGACAAGTGCTGGTTACCCAAGAGAGTCTTGGGCCTTTTCCGTGATTGTATAACTAGAGGCTCCTGCCCCAATATGGAGATTAGTCGTATCTTGTATCTCGGTAGTAGGTTATATCGAAACACTCAGGCAAAGTCTACATCATTCTTTGGTCCGACTACATCCTGTCTTGCAAAATATGTTCGTTGAAATCTATCATTGAAATCGTATGTCTTGCCAGAGCCGCCCACATCCCGAGAATGATTTTTAATTTCTGTCGGAAAGTTTCTAGGTGTGAAACTTACAATCCCTTTTGCGCTAACTGTTGTGCTTAACTCCAATTTTCTGGCTTAACTGTAGCTCTTTCTGAGTTAGCTGTTGCTCAAGCGCTGTCTTTCGATTAGCAAAGACAATTTCCTTAACTTGGAATTCCTGGTCTATCTGCCATTAGGATTCTATCCATGAGGCAGTCCCTTGAACCTGAAGTTCCTGAGCTAGCACCTGTTTAAATTCTAGCTCTCTTTGAGCCAACTGTTGTTTAAACTCTGTTAGCTCTATGCTTAACTTGTAAGTATGGAAACACATTAACGCAACCAGAGAAGAAGTAATGGCTAATTTAGATTGTTCAGTCTGCCCATTTTCAGACTTCTCACAAGTATCATTTTTAACAGTAGAATGAAATTGCCATAAAAATTCAGGAGGCAATGGGCCAGAAATTCCAGCCTCCTGGGATACATACGGAGTGTGTACGGACCCGGGAAGGCATCGCAAAAGCCATTTTTCAGCGCACAATGCGCATGCGCTGAAAACCGGCTTTTACGATCTGTCAAGCTAGAGCTTGACAGATCTTCCATATTTCGGCAGCCAGGACATTTGCATGGGCAAGATTGCGGTATTTACCCATATCTTGCCCAGCAAATATCCTGAAAACTCTTGTGCCTGATAAAAGCAGGCGCATAGCTTACTTTTATCAGGCGTAAGAGTTTTAAAATACACAAAAACATTTTAAAATAAAATTATAAAAGCACATTTTATTGTTAAAAACCCTCACCACTATGGTATGTTTATTTTAAACAATCATTTAAAAAACTTTAAAAATTGGGAAAATATGTATTTTTTATAATACAAAAATAACTAATTTAAATTAATAAAAATATGTTATGTATTTTTTCTATTTTTTATTAGCGTTTTGGGTGCTTCAAGGTGGTTTCTCATTCATAATAATGGGAACTCCAATTTACGGAGTTCCTATTATTATGAATGAGAACATACTTTACCTTGATTGGCTGCCCAGACCAATGTGACTGCAGCTCCAGCCCTGCGTACGTCCTGACGGCACGCGCTGCGACGCGCAGTCAGTGGAGGCCTCAGGACCAGGAACTCTTGTGGGTGCAGCAGCTTCAGGTAAGTGCGCATCTTTTTAAAGTTTTTCCCTTGATCGCCCTCGGGAAGCAGCCGACCGGGATTTCTGGACCAATAATTCCTGAAGTGTGATAATTGTTTCTGATTAATGCAAGTTTGAGAACAATATTTAATATTTATGTTAATTTTGATTGTCACTTCAGTGGACTGTCTCTTTAAATTTATTCACAAACAGCAGTGATGCTTGAAACTGCTTTGTTCCCTGGCTGCTTGTGCTGTAACTAGCTATACCCCTTCAAAAACATCTCTCAGGATGCTGGCAGTATTAACCCTATGCAGCTTCTGATTTAACTAACATATCAATTATGCTTATAGCTTATAACACAAGATTGTACAAGTACCTCACCTGTTGATTTCCCAACAGAATTTTATTCACTCATGCTTTACAAAGCATCAAATTAATTATACCTTCAAAAGGTTAATCCCAGTCTAATACAAAAGCAAAATACTGTGGCTACCGGAAATCTGAAATAAAAAGATAAAATGCTGAAAATACTCGGCAGGTCAGGCAGCATCTGTGGAGGGAGAAAAAATTACCATTTCAGGTCATTAAATTTGTTTCTCTCTCCGCAGATGCTGCCTGACCTACTGAGCATGTCCAATATTTTTCTGTTTTTCATCCCAGTTTAATATTGTCCACAAAAATCTTGGGAGATTCAAATCCTGGACAAGCCCCCAGTAAATGTAAGAACACTGAATTTTGGGGGCCGAAATTGCCCCTTTCCTTAAGGCCAGTTACCACTGGAAATCGGCAGAGTGGAGTGGCCGCTGACTTCCCATCCAATGGCCGCCCGTAGCCCAATTGCACTCCCGGGGTTTTCCGGCGATTACCATCACTGTCCCACTTTCCCCCCAGTTCCGCGGCGGTGCTGGCCAGCACTCCGAAGTGCATCATCACTGCGCGCATCACCAAGGTCCTGGGCTGGAAGCTACATTATCCTATAAAAGTCCTTCCACTGCTTGACGGTGCCAAGAGTTGTTTTTTCAGGTGGTGCATAGTTCCTCAGCATACTGCCAGAGTGCCTTAAAGGTCTGTTGCTTTGTCTTGATTTAGTGTCGGCGACTTTTCTTGTTGTTTCACATGCAGTGCAAGGATACAGTGCGCACTGCTTTGTGAATACTGAAGGTGCCTTCCACCTGCAGAACTGGGAAACCACTTGGAGGAGGCTGGGCTTGTGGAGGACTTTGAAATGGGGGCAGTGCTGGCAGGCCAACACCTCCTGCACATTGTGCCTGCCGCCGAGACATGGAGAAGAAGGCGGCGCCGGGGGCAACGGCTGCAGAGGCAGCGGGCAAGGTATTATTGCGGCCCAGCGTGCAGAGGGCCAGGGAGATGGCCACAGATGGGAGGTAAGAGAGCATCCCCAAAGGAGGAGACTGAGACATGCGAACCCCCCACACCACATACTGGGCCAGCAGAAGAGGAGGCAGCCTGCAGCGGAGGGAGATGGTGGACAGCAGCAGCCTGCAGAGGTGGAGAAGGCAGCACAGCAGTGGGGAGAAGCCAATGAGCCACATCACAGAGGAAGATGGCTACATAGATGTGGGGGCACCAGGCCATATCGAGAAAGGGTATTCTGGCAGAAATTCTCATACAGGAATATGAATGACGATCAGTGCCTGCCCAGACTAAGGTTCTGGAAGGGCGTCGTGACAGAGCTTTGCAATCTCCTGCAGGCAGAATTGGGGTCACAAACATGGGTCAGGACAACCTTGAGCATGGCATCCAAGGTCACTCTCGCCCTTAACTTTTATGCAACTGGGTCCTTCCAAGCTGCCACTGCAGACATGTGCAACATCTCGTAGTTTGCAGCCCACACGCTGATACTGGAGGTCACAGATGCTCTGTATAGGAGGAAGACCGATTACATCTCATTCCTCATGACCAGGGAGAAGCAATTGAAGTGCCCAACTGAATTCCTGGGCTTCCCCAGGGTCTAGGGGGTAATTGACTGCTCACAGGGCACCTCAACAAACTCCCGAGCAATTCAGAAACTGCAAGGGATTCCTCTCCCTCAATGTCCAATTCATTTGCAAACACAACCGCAAGATTATGGAAGTGGATGCCCGGTTTCCTGGCAGCAGCCACGACTCTTTCATACTGCGCCAGAGTGGTGTGCCACACCCCCTTCACTGGTGCCAATGAACATTGCGGCTGGCTCCTTGGTGACAAGGGGTACATGCTGAGCACTTGGCTCATGTCTCCTCTGTGCAACCCTGGAATTGCTGGCCAGCTCGCTTACAATGAGAGTCTGCTGGCCACCAGGACCATCATCGAGCGCACAATTGGCATTCTCAAGCAGAGATTCCGGTGCCTGGACCACAGGGATGTGCTGCAGTACTCGCCTGAGCGTGTCTCCATATTCGTGATAGTGTGCTGCATGCTCCACAACCTGGCTATCATGAGGGCGCAGTCATTGGAGGACGAGGCAGCAGTGGCACCTGTGGAGGAGGAGGAGGCACAGGAGGAGGAGCAGAATGCGGGTGTGCAGCCATGCAGGAGGCAGCGTTGCAATCGTGACCCTGAAAAGGAAGCATAAAGCCATCTGATAGCTGCGCAGTTCACATAACTGAATGCCCAGTTGAGCCTGCATCTGGCCGTGGCCATGGGTAAACCTATGAGCTCTTTCACACATCATTCCAGCACATTGAAATGAGACAGTTCATCAGAAATTTCAAACACAAAATAAAGGTTTATTAGAACCAAAACAACGGGTGTGCAAAACATTAACATAATTAATTTTCACCCTTGTACAACTTCTTATTACCCCTCTTATGCAGCCCTATCCTTACACTACGCAGCAGTGTCTCCCCTGTGATTGCATCATGGCTTTGGGAAGGCTGCTGTGTGACTGTAGAGGAAGCTACAGATGTCCTTCTCAGACCCCCTCGACCAGCTCTGGCCCTGGAAGGGCTGGCTGCAGATTGAACCGCATCTTCCTGTGCGCCCTCAGTTGGAAGGGCCATGCCATGTTTGGCAGCAATTGCGGAGTGACAGGTCTTGGCTCAGGGCTGCAGAGAGCCTACATCAGTTTCTTGCTCCGAGGAGCCATCACCACCTCCCCCCCCGGGGCGGCACCCCACCTCCCCCACCATGCTGCTGGAGCACGGTCTATGGGGTGTGGTGGCACCGTTAGGCCCCTGGTGAACCCAGCCGCATTGGCAGCAGTCCGATCTCGCGTAGCCTCCAGCTGAGACTGCATGAGAGCAGTCACACTCTAGAAGCCATCAGAGACAACAGCAGTCAGATGCTCCATGGCCTGTTGCCCAGAGTGCATGAGAGCATCTGAGCTTCCAGGGCAGCGGCCATCCTCTCCCAAGAAGCACAATCATGCTTGCTCCCTCACACCTGTGCTACAATGGCAGCTGTCACTTCCATCAAGAGACACGTCATCACAGCTGGATCCGCTCGGTCATTCTGGGATTCCACCAACGACTGCACACGGTCAATGATGGTCTCCATGGTGTGCACAGAGCTGTCCACAATGCGGGAGGTGGCCTCCTCTATGCTCCTCACCACTTGTGACAGCCTCTCGGACACCCCTTGCATTGCTGGCAACAGTTCCACTTGCACAGCCTCCATCCTTTGTCACCCCTCGGAGAGATGGCACCCGAGCTTCCCTTGGTCCTGCGCCATGCTGCAGCCCGCTAGGCCCCGGTGGTTCACCCAGTGCACACCCCTCTCCTAAATCTAGGTTACCCAATCGCAGACTCCCAGTATCTGAGCTGGTGCGTGGGACTTTAGGAAGCAGTGATGCAGAGCTCTCCCACTCTCCATTTCCCTCATCTGAGATGCCACCAAGATCATCGAGGATCTCAAGTGTATCCTCCTCACTGTAGCTGCTAGTTGCCTCAAGGGTGTCTGTGTTGCTCATTATGACACTTGGACTTTCGTCTGCGATCATAAATGGGAAAAGGGGGGCCGTGAGGATGAGGAGCTGCGTTGCACCATGCAGCAAGCAGCTTGCACAGAACCATAAGCAGTAGCCAGGTAGGCCATCGCATTGTGGGGGAGAGATGGCATTGCACAAAGGCCTTCACTTACCCATGCTGCCCCTAGCGACATCAGAGGAACCAGCAGCCACAGAGTTACCAACGTGCATGCCCACTAGCCGCTGCACCCTCTGCTCAAGATCGGTGAGCTGCACATTCTGCGATTTCCCATCATCAGTGGCTTGCTGGTCGGCACGGTTCTGCGCCACATTAGCCTGCAAAGCAACGAAGGGTTGGTAAGTGGCAATTTCAAGAGGCCGCGGTAATGAGTGCAAGACTGGGTCGATTGCATGCAGCTGAGAATCTGAGATGCAAGGCATCCTCCATTGTGAGTGTGCACACATACAGGCCTAACAATGAACAGGCACTCTAGCTACTATGTAGTGTTGGCGGTAAAGAAGTGAAGGTGCAGGACAGTCTGGTAGATGTAGTGTGAGGAGTTAGGGGAAGATGTACTCACTTTCATTAGGCGAACAAGGTCGTTCAGCCTTTTCCTGCATTGGTTGGGGCTCTGCTGGTGAATTGACCTCCCCGAAACCTCCTCCGCGATTTCCCTCCAGGCCTCATTGAAGATGGCCCGATTTGGTCTTGCACTACTTTCAGGGAACAGCACCTGCCTTCTTCCCTCCACACCTTCCAGTAGAGTCTCCAGCTCCACGTCACTGAAGCGGCTGGCCCTCCTCAAACATCCCCTTTCAGCTATCTCCTCGGATACAAGTCAGAACGCAGTCAAGACACAGCTGCAAAACCTGCCCTTTAAGAAGGCCAGGGAGCAGCTGCATCATTAGCATGATCATTTAGCATCCAATGATTCGGAGGGAAATGTCGCAGTCCAAACGTCACTCTGCTGACACACCGCTGAAAGCAGCCCTTACCAACAGTCATTACCGCTCTGCTTCGTATTCGGGCTGAAAAAGCCGAATTAACACCATCCTGTCCATATCAGCAGTAAGGGACGCTCAGATGGGGTGCGGCACCCCATTTCCGGCGGAGGGCAATTTCAGCCCCTTGGTACTCTGACAAATATATGTCAGGACCCATATAAATCCTTAACACCCTCACTTAGCTTCTCACTATAAAACTGTCTGAGGTTTTAGAAAGAATGAAAGAAAAAAATACACCTACACCCATCATTCATCACCCTAGATTGATTCACTTGGGGTGATTTAGATAGTTTAGACAAGTGGATACTGGGTAATCCACAATGCACAAGGAAGCCAGAAGAAGAGGTCGTCGGGGTGGAGCAGGATGTTCCTGAGCGGAGACTAAAGAAACATCAGTCCATTGCGTACCATGAAAAGAAGGATGTTAGCCTGGATTGAGTAGGAGTGACGTCCTACAGAACACAAAGGCATGGGGGCAAGTCATCATCTACAATGTGCAGGCTTTGACTGATGGCATTCAGATCTTAGGTGACAGAATGGAGAGAACAATATACACCAAATCCGAGATCTCTTGGAGGATTTGCAAGAAATTCAGTATACTCCCTCCCAGGGATTTAGTAATTCCATAAACTCTGTTCTCCCTTGGGTCATTAGCAACCAATATGTTGATCCCATAATACAAAAGCAAAAACTGCTGATGGTGGAAATCTGGAATAAAAACAGAAAATGCTGGAAATACTCAGCAGCTCAGGCAGCATCTGTGGAGAGAGAAACAGAGTTAATGTTTCAGGTCAAAGACCTTTCATCAGAATTAGAAAAAGTTAGAGATGTAATAGGTTTTAAGCAAGTATAGAGACAGGGAAAGGTGGGGAGAGGAAAGAACAAAAGGGAAGGTCTGTGATAGGGTGGAAGGCAGGAGAGATTAAATGACAAAAGGGATGATGCTGCGAGATGAAAGGGGGATGGTAATGGGACAAGTAAAGAAACACAGAAGGTGTAAATGATTCCATGCCGATGGAAAATCAGAAAAGGTGTCTCAAAATTCCCTCAGGACAGCAGCACCAGACAATTCTCTGCTCACTCACCTCAATGTCTTCACAGATGGAAGAAAGTCATCAGGCCAAGGCAATAGAGATGCTATGCCAGGAAAGTAGTCTGTCATGGGTCCATCACAGAGCTCTGCAACCCTGAGAGGACGGTTACCTCTTTCCCAAGAAGCTCATCGTCAGATAGAGCAGTCATTCACATCTTGGACTGCAGGCGCTCAGGTGTTAGAATAGGACAAAGAAAAACTAGAAATGGCACAAGGGGAATGCACAGTGGTAAAACTAAGTAACTTTTCTGTTATAAAGTTTCAGGAACCTCATATGCTTTTTGTTGTTTGAAATATATTTATGTTCATGATTTTTTTTTGATTGAAAACATAATATTGCACTGAAATGGAAAACGATGTTTGTGGGCTTGCAACCCTCACCGAGTGCTCAATTTCCCCCAAACCATTTTTTTGGAGTACTTGAAGAGTTACGCCCGATTTTTTTGTGGCCCAAGTTCGCCAAAAAAAAATGGTGTAAGTTTCCCCTTAGTATCTCTTCATTTTGGCGTGGCCTAACCCGAGAGGGGGGTGGAGCCTTGATCTGCGCCACAAAGATCAGGCTGCCATGGTAACCTGTGACTTCTCCTGCCTGCCAGTGCAATCTCCGAGTTCTCCTGCCTGGCGGTGAGTTCTCCCTCCTCTAGCTCTGGCTGAGTGGTCTCCTCCCTCCTGGTCAAAGGTTTATCCCCACCCCTCTCTTCCTCCCCCATCTCTATCTCCCTCCCCCATCTCTCTCTCTCTCTCCCCCCTCTCTCTTACCTTTCCTGCTGCTGCTGTCCGGGCATCTGCTGCACTTACCTGTGCCGATTTCCTTACCTGCGCCGATTTCCTTACCTGTGCCGATTTCCTTACCTGCGCCGATTTCTTTAACTCTCCGCAAGGGTTTTCTCAAGAGGCCACATACGCTGGCCTAAGTAGAAATGGAGTAACTATTAGCTGGTCAAAGTTGCCTAAATGCCCAGAACTGGTGCAGGTGGCTGGTAATGCCCCCTTTTGAGAAAAAAAAACAAATCTTAAAAAAAAACGTAACTAAGCGAGTTACGCTGGTGCAAATTGATTGGGGAAACTGGGGATTGTTAAGTTAGGCCAGAAAAAGCAGCCTACTCCAAAAAAAACAGAGCAACTCCTGGGGAAAATTGAGCCCCATTATAGGGGTCAAGTTTCGGCCTGAGTTGCTCCAATTTTTTTGGAACAACTGGTTTAGAATGGAGTATCTTAGAAATTGCAATTCTCGGCATTTAGTTTTCTCCCGTTCTAGTCAGTTAGAACAGTTTCATTTTGGAACAGATTTTTTTTTTCAAAAGTGGGCGTGTCCGGCCACTTACGCCTGTTTTGAAAGTTTAGGCAGTGAAAACTTGCTCCAAACTAACTTAGAATGGAGTAAGTCTAGATTTTTGTATGCTCAGAAAAACCTTGTCTACACTTTAGAAATCAGGCGTAGGTTACAAATCAGGTGTAGGGAACAAGGGGTAGTGGGGGGGAAGGGAAGTAATTAAATTTAAAGGCATTCAACAGTCTTACTTATACAAATAAAGAGCCATCCTGAATAAGAAATTATAAACAAAGCAAATACAAAATATTGAATATGTGTGAAGCAGCAGCAGCCTTCGAGCAGTGGTGCTTCAGGCAGGCCTTCCTGGAGGCAATTGGTTGGGAAGCCAGCAATTCTATAAAAAGCTGCGGAGCAGACAGTCAAAAGATATGAACTCATCGCCCCTACGTAATATGGCACCCGTTATCTGGTGAATCCAGGACCTCGCAGCACACTGGCTAATGTTTGAAAAGTCACCGGTGCCTGTCTGAAATGATCCTGATGCAAAGAAGGTCAATGCGGTGGTCACCTTCATGGACACAGACAAAGCAGTGCGGGTCGTGGAGCGTGTTTAAAGGTCATCCCTCAACTTGTCACACATTCGTCCGATTGCCTCTTTGCTGAAGCGCAGCTTCCTCACACATAACTCCTCCGACATCATTTCAAACGATAGCCTCTCCCCGAACACTCTCTGTGGGTGTAGTTATTCCTTCTGATGTGGAGACGCTGATTGTTCTGAAATCTTCTTAGTTGTTCCCTGCGACGTATGTTTCTCTGCTCCAGAATGTCACAGATCTGCATGGTAAGTATATCATACACAGGCATGTTTCTCCCTCACAGATAGATGCAGTACACATAGGAAGAAAGAAGAGATACTTGTAGAACTCACTTTTAAAGTCGGTAGGGCCTAACACACACTGACCCCCTCCCTCCCTCCCTCGGGTCCTCTCTCCCTGTTTTTCAGCTTGCGTATTTGTCCATATACTGACCCTGCATCCCGGGCCCACCGACTCCAGCTCCAGCCACTCATGCTTTGGTGCTTGGTTACCACAATGAATGGGTATCAATGAATTAAAGCACAAGAGTGTCTTTTAATTAGGCTTATTGTCTAAATTAACCATTGCTTTAATTTTAGGGAGAGGCACCAGTAAATGGGGCCAACTTGCAATGATGTTTGTGAGTGAAAGAAGGTCAGAACGTTTCCATGGGTTAAAAATGTCAATAAGGAGCTTCCCCCGATGGCTGACTTGGTAGATGCTGGACTACCACCACCACCATGCAGACTAGGAAGATCAGAGAATTATTCCTGGTCAATGTTAAGTATACTACACCCATTACCGAAAGCACCAGCTCTTTTACTATTGAAATGTTTTCATTCAACACACAGCCTTCAAAGCAGCTATAAAGGACAATCTCAAACAATCCTTCTAATAAATATTAACAACTACAGTGCTGATGTCTGGCTTTAAACAGTAAACTATCTGTAATGTATCCTAATTACCTGCTTCCTCCAGCAGCTCTGCACACAGAATACAGACTGTACGCCTGCTTTATCTGTCGCAGAACTTTCGTGCCCTAATCCTGGGCAGAAGATTTCTAAAATGCGGAAGTGTGCGCGAGAACTCAGTTCTCTAGCGCATGGGGAGGACCTGTCCAGCTCCAGCTTGACAGATCAGAAAAGACGATTATCAGTGCATGTGCATTTTGCACTGAAAACCGTTTTTTCCGATAACTTCCAGGGTCAGTAGAAACTTCGTACGGGCCCAATATCAATATCCTCACGGTGGGGTTTGCTAGTGCTGTTGGGGAGGTTTAAACTAGTTTGGCAGGGGGATGGGAACCTGAAAATAGATTCAGTAGGGAGGGGAGTAAAGCTTGAATTAGAAAGCAAAAATAAAGAAAGTGAGTTTGAAGGAGAGAAGAAACAAGTAGGAAAAATGGTAAAAAAAACAAATTTAAAGGCACTTAGTCTAAATTGGAATTTTTGGGCCAGTCATTTTTTTAGTCATTCTTTGTTGGCTTTGAAAAGCTTCCCAGTCTTCTGTCCTCCCACTAGTTTTGGCCACTTTGTATGCCCTTGTTTTTAATTGGATACCGTCCTTTATTTCTTTAGTTAGCCACGGATGGCTATCCTTTCTCTTATACCTTCTCCTCCTCAAATTTTTCTTGAGAGTTGTGAAATATCTCCTTAAATGTACACCACTGTTCATCAACCATCCTACACTTTAAACTATTTTCTCAGTCCACTTTAGCCAACTCTGCCCTCATACAGTACGCTGGTTAGAGATCCAACTTTCTCACCCTCCATCTGAATTTGAAATTCAATCATGCTATGATCACTCATTTCAAGGGGATTCTTTACGAGGAGATTGTTTATTAATCCTATCTCATTACACAGAACCAGATCTAAGATAGCCTGCCCCCTGGTTGGTTCCGTTACATACTCCTCAAGGAATCCTTATGCACTCTATGAATTCTTCCTCAAGACTACCCTGACCAATTTGATTTGTCCAATCAATATGGAGGTTAAAATCACCCATGATTATTGCTGTTTCCTTTTTACAAGCCCCCACTATTTCCTGGTTTATGCTCCGACCAATCAGAGTTGCTACTGTTAGGGGGCCCATAGACTGCACCCACCAGTGACTTTTTTCCCTTATTATTCCTTATCTCCTCCCAAACTGTTTCAACACCCTGATCATTTGAGCCAATATCGTTTCTCACCATTGCAGCGATTCCATCCTTTATCAATAGAGCTACCCATCTCCTTTTCCTTTTGTCTGTCCTTCCGGATTGTCAAATACCCTTGAATATTTAATTCCCTGTCCTGGTCACCTTGCAACCACGTCTCTGTAATGGCTATCAGATCATACCCATTTGTCTCAATTTGTGCTGTCAACTCATCTATTTTGTTACAAATGCATTGCGACAAAGTGCCTTTAAATTTTTTTTTTTACCATTTTTCCTGCTTGTTTCTTCTCTCCTTCAAACTCACTTTCTTTATTTTTGCTTTCTAATTCCAGCTTTACTCCTCTCCCTACTGAATCTACTTTCAGGTTCCCATCCCCCTGCCAAGCTAGTTTAAACCTCCCCAACAGCACTAGCAAACCCCACCGTGAGGATATTGGTCTTGGCTCTGTTGAGGTGCAACCTGTCCGGCTTGTACAGGTCCTACCTCCCCCAGAAGCGGTCCCAATGCCTCAGGAAACTAAAGCCCTCCCGCTTGCACCATCTCTCCAGCCAAGTATTCATCTGCTCTATCCTCCTATTTCTGTACTCACTAGCTCGTGGCACCGGGAGTAATCCAGAGATTACTACCGTTGAGGTCCTGCTTTTTAATCTCTTTCCTAGCTCCCTAAACTCTGCCTGCAGGACCTCATCTCTCTTCCTACCTATGTCATTGGTACCAATATGGACCACGACCTCTGGCTGTTCACCCTATCCCCTCAGAATGTACTGCAGCCGCTCAGTGACATCCTTGACCCTGGCACCAGGGAGGCAACATATCATCCTAGAGTCACGTCTGCGGCCACAGAAACACCTATCTCCACCGACTATTGAATCCCCTACCATTATAGCTCTTCCATTCTTCTTCCTCCCCCCTCCCCTGTGCAGCTGAGCCACCCGTGATGCCATGGACTTGGCTCTGGCTGCTGTCCCCAGAGCCACCATCGCCCTCACCAGTACTCAGAACAGAGCAGCGGTTGGAGAGTGAGATGGACTCAGGGGACTCCTGCATTACCTGCCTAGTCCTCCTCTTCTGTCCATGGGTCACCCACTTCCTCTCTGCCTGCACAATCTTAAGCCGTGTGGTGACCGCCTCTAGAAACGTGCTATCCACGTAGCTCTCAGTCTTGCGGATGCACCGCCGTGACTCCAGTCAACACGGAGATCGAGTTGGTCCACCGGCAGACACCTCCAGCACACGTGGTCGTCCCGGCTGTGTGACGCATCCAGGATTCCCCATATGCCACAGAATGTGCAATCCACGGGACTGAGTTGCCCTGCCAACCCTCTAGTTACACTCTCAACTATCGAGTAGAACTAAACTCTAAACCTTAGCACAACATACCCAGCCGCTACTCAGCAAACAGCCGATTTAATGAACTGATTCTCCTTAGATTATTAAGATAACATATATTTACTTGCAGTTCTCCTAACTTACAACAATACCAAAGGTTTCCTAAAGAAAAGAAAAATACTCACCAATCCACCAGCCAGTCATTTACCTGCTTGGCTGTGACGTCACATTTCGATTTCGAAACCTTTTTACTTCTTTTCCCTGCAGCAGCTGGCTCCTCCCGACTGCCGCCCTTTTATCTGGGCCTCAACCTCCCACTGCCTTTGGGAACCCAATTCCTCCATTCTCTCTAAATCTGAAGCAAATCTTGGCACACACCGCCACCTCCCAGAAACATTTGGTAATCAGGCGACAGAGGGCTAAGGAAAGAGTTAGTCACTAGATGAGGAATGAGGAGTGGGACCCTGGTATGTGACAACATACAATCTGTCCGAAAATCCCTGGCTACGTCTAACATCAGTGATATTATTGCTGCTACAGTCTTGCTTTGTCCCTAGAATGCTTATGTATTGCTATCACATTGGGTGCCTGGTGAGGAGCCTGTGGGCTACCCAGGGCCGATGGAAACGGTGACATTTCTATACTCTGCGGGAGGGAGAAAATAAATTCTAACGCGAGAGGGGGGCAACTTTGTTTGTGCTATCCAGTTGCCAATGAACATACCCTCCCCCTGACTTTCAGTCAGTAAAGGCATGTGAGGGGGGGGGGGAACATGTAAGATAGCTGCTGTCATTATAAGATTGAGAAACTGTGAGATGGCTGCTATACTGAGCTAAGCCTTACAAAAAGTGCTTAGAAAAAGTAAAAGATAAAATCCTTGTAAAAGCAAAATCATGAAACCTAAACGAGACATGAGCATAACTGCCTGACAACTGTTGTGGATGGGCGGGGGGGCGGCGGAGGGTGACGTGCAGGAGACGTTCTGTACAACAATCAAGCAATCTTCTCACCGAGGGGACACTGATCAAACAGATTCGCGTATTGCAGCCGCTGGATTTCTGCCTTAAATATGAGGGTTTGAAGAGTTAACACTTACTACAGTCGAGGAGCCCTTATAGTTTGGTCACTAAGGTGATATTACCCGGAATAAGGTAGGCCTGACCAGTATTTGGGTCTGGTAGCATAAAAAGGAAACCTTTAGGTATTTACTTTGTATATGTTGTGCTATGCATAATCATTGCCTCTGTGAGAGATTTCGCCTTGGTTATAAAAATAAAAGTCTTCACGGTTAATCCGACATTGTGTGTATGTGTCTATGGGCCAAAGTTTCGGCCTCAGTTGCTCCTGATTTTTTGGAGCAACTGGTGTAGAACGGAGTATCTTAGAAATTTAAATTCTCGGCATTTAGTTTGCTCCAGTTCTAGTCAGTTAGAACAGTTTCACTTTGGAACAGAATTTTTTTTTCAAAAGGGGGCGTGTGTCTGGTCACTTACGCCTGTTTTCAAAGTTTCGGCAGTGAAAATTTACTCCAAACTAACTTAGAATGGAGTAAGTGAAGATTTTTTGTACGCTCGAAAAAACCTTGTCTGCACTTTAGAAAATCAGGCATAGGTTACAAATTAGGCTTAGGGAACGAGGTGGGGGCAGAGGGGGGGAAGGGAAGTCATTAAATTCTACAATCAATCCTTATACAAATATTATACAAATAAATCCAACCTGAATAAAAATTTATAAGCAAAGAAAAGATTAAATAAACCATGTTCCTACCTGTGTGAAAGTGCTTCAGGCAGGCCTTTCATGTTGGAGACAGGCAGCGGTGTGGCGTCAGTGTCTCGACGGCAGCCCCAACAGCGGCAGCAAGCAGCCTTCGAGCTGAGCTGCTGTGCTGCAGGCAGGCCTTCATTCTCTTAGTGGCTGGCCAGCAGCTGAAGGATCAACACCGGACGCATGCAGCTTTTCAAGGGGGCTGAGGCCATTCGGCCATGGGATAGGAGCAGCGTCAGTGGCTGGCTGGCAGCCGAAGGATCAACACCAGACGCACGCAGCTTTTCAAGGGGGTTGAGGCCATTTGGCCACGCTTAAGGGGTGGCATCAGTGGCTCGACGGCAGCCGAGTCCTTTTAAAAATGGCCAAGTGCCAATATTTGTTTGACACTGCGCGTGCGCGCACGCTCCAACGCGCACGCGCAGGGTTGCCGGCACCACGTTGGCTCATTTAAATTGGACCCGCCCCCCACTACTTACAGAATCGGCGCGAGTGTTTGGCTCCGCCCCCCCGCTGTGAAGAGCGCGCTGTGCCAAGCTGAGATTGAGCTCCGAGGAGCCGGAGAATATCGAAGTTTTTATCTAGCGCACTTTTAGGCGCGAAGAACAGGCATCCAGCTCGGAGGTGCGCTGTTTTCAGCGCGGGCCGAAACTTGGGGCCTACAATTCCCAGAGTCACCAACACTGTTACGTAGGGTAAAGGCACGCTGTTTTTTTACCTGCACATGAACAGGGAGATCTGGGGGTATGTGTGCACAAATTGTTGATGTTGGCAGGGTAGGTTGAGAAAGCGTGATTGTTGTAGCTGATATGTACAATGGTTGCCCTAGTGCTCCGACAGAACATGGATGTATGCTCTCTTTCAATGAAAATACTGAAGGCAGAAGATTGATAACATGGGGGTGATTTATTTACTATCAAACAGGCGAACATTTATTCCTAACAAATGAGCATCCATCCTAACACAACTCGCAGTCCTTCCCCTCTGATCCTGTTCTCTATCCCAAATTGATTCTCTGCTTTGTGAGTCTTTCTCCCATCCAATCGTCCCAAAGTCTGTTCCTTTCTCAATCGTGATTTTCACTCCCACTCGCCCAAGCCCTCCTTTCTCCTCGAGCTTTCTCCTGTCTGTCCGTCTCTCCCAATACCTCCTTCTGTGGCTCGGTGTCAAAAAATTGCTGTCGCTCATGTTAAGTTCCTTGGGATGTTTTGCAACGTTAAATGCAATGTCAAAGGTCGCACATAATACAAACCTTGGCAACACAGTAAATAGTGAGCAGGATAGTATCAGATTTCAGGAGCACATAGGCTGGTAAAATGGGCAGACACATGGCAGATGCAAGTTAGTGTGAATAAGTGTGAAGTGATGCACTTGGGAATGTATGGGCAGATCGCTGCACTGTTTGTAAGGGGACTGCGTCTATAAATAAACGAGCATGGTGAACCAGCGAGGAATTGCATGGAGTGAGGAGCAGGATCTGTGTCTAATGTCAGTTGTGAGTGTGTATGTGTGTGTGTGTGAGAGTGCGTGTGTATGTGAGAGTGTGAGTGTGTGAGAGTGTGTGTGTGTGAGAGTGTGAGTGTGTGTGAGAGTGTGTGTGTGTATGTGTGTGTGTGTGTGAGAGAATGTGTGTGAGAGTGTGTGTGTGTGTGTGTGTGAGAGAGTATCGGGAGAGTTCACACCCAGTCACACAGCAATGGGACCTGCACCGTTTAAAGAACCACACATAGCCATTAATGTAACAAGAGGATATCAATTTATTTAAAAATGAAACATAGAAATTTACAGTGCAGAAGGAGGCCATTTCGGCCCATCGTGTCCACGCCGGCCGACAAAGAACTGCAAGGCCCTCGGTCAGCAGCCCTGAAGGTTACATATAAACCTATGAACAATGAACAATGGCGGACAGGTAAAGAGCACCCAGCCCAACCAGTCCGTCTCTCACAACTGCGATATCCCTTGCACTGAAACATTCTACACTCCACCCCAACTGGTGCCATGTGATCTCCTGGGAGAGGCAAAAAACAGATAAAAACCCCAGGCCAATTTATGGAAAAAAATCTGGGAAAATTCCTCTCCGATCCATCTAGGCGATCGAAACTAGTCCAAGAGATCACTCTGGCCGTATTCCATGCCCTGCAGTGCTTGCCATTATATCTGTGCTGACCAACAAAAGGTCATCTATTCTAATCCCAATTACCAGCTCTAGGTCTGTAACCCTGCAGGTTACGGCACTTTAAGTGCCCATCCAACCATCTCTTAAAAGTGGTGAGGGTTTCTGCATCCACCACTCTTCCAGGCAGCGAGTTCCAGATCCCCACAACCATCTACCATACAACCCTCTGCATTGTGCATGCCGTAAAATTACATACTTAGAAATCAGGTTGAATGGTTGATCAGTCTGCTGCTGAGAGGAGGTGGAGAAGGTTGGTGGCCTGAGCATTGGACCTTCTTCAGTCTGTTGGTGAATGGCAGCAAGGAGCATCAGCAGGTCGGGGCCTTCATGGTACAGCGGGTGTTGGAGAGCGATGGCTGTGAAGAGAGTGACTGGACTGGACGTCACCAAGGTACAGGTTGCTGATTGGAGCATGGGCAGGTACAGCAGGAGCAGCGAGGCCAGGGCGAAGGTGCAGCGAGAGATTGCAGAGCGATGTGATCGGGGCCCAGGACAGGCGTGAGTTCGGGGCTCAGAAGAGGCGCGGGCACAGGGAGAGGGACCACCTATGATGATGATGGTGAACGGTAGCAGGTCCTGTGCCACCAGCTGACCCGTTCCGACTGTTGTTGTAGTAAAAAGGCCAAGGAATTTGCACCTGCTCGCAGTTGTTCCTGGGGGCCCTGTAAGAATGACTGGCAATCCTGGGCGTACAATGTCATCTGTTTCGGGAGATCTTGAGCCAACTGGTGTGAAATGCTTGTTAAGAATCTCACGTAGTTCCTGGTGGGCGCATCCTCATAATCATCGATCATTGAGGAAGCCTCGACAGATCCAAGGAGTGGGAGCAGTAATCGGAGTGTGGAACAACAAGCCCTGGTCACCTCCTCACTCCCTCCATCCAGGTGCAACAACAAGCGCACCAGGTTAGAATGGACCTGTCGGCAGAAGTAGGATTTGGAACCTCCCATTCCACACTTGGCCAAGATCCCCAACACGCTGAATGCTTCAGCCCGCACCTTATCCGATTCAGCCTCAAAGAGAGGTTGGATCGTGGCGAGGATTTTCCCTAGAAAGGGTTGGATGATGTTTGCTCCTGACAGGATTAAGTGTTTTGAGAGGCATGACAGTATCTCAAATAATATCACTTCTGCCTGAATCTCCTGGGTCCCCAACACAGTAATCATTGTGTGTATCATGCTCTCAGACAAACTTTGAGTATCATGATGCACTCGAACGTTATACAGGCCCCTGACACACACCAACTGGACAACTGGAGAACCACAGAGCAAACAGCTTCGCAATCTACTCGCCAGAATGCCGGTCAGCTGCTGCTGTGAAGCCAGTGGGGATCTCAACAACTCTGAAAAGAAGCAAGCCATGGTGACTGCTCGACAGTCTTGAAGCGTAAGGATTTGGGCCTCCAGCAATGTCACAATGCCAGTCAGACAGGGGCCAGCAAATCTCCCCATTGCCCTGGCCAATAGGACAACACCCTTGTGGGATGTGCGGAGATCCATCATCTGGTCCCAGCCTCCACTTTGCTCCATGTTGTTCAGCACTGCTTCGTTCTTTGTCCGTTCTAGCAGGTCCTTCAGCGTCTGCACACAGTTCACACATAAATCACTTCTCTCCGGTGTTAGAGGCTCACTGGAGATTTCACTCTGCTGGAAATGATCATCAGGAACCAAACCACTGACCAGACAAACATCTGTGCAAGCATCAAGATAAATGAGCAGGGCACTAAATATTTGCGGGAATAATGATGTCACCGCCATTGCCGACTCAGACTCATTTATCATTGCCTGCAGCCCACAGATGGCAGCCAGGGATTCTTGGCTCCAATGTTTGGTTGTCTGGCCAGGATCGGTTCTGCCCCCGGAAATGGCAGCTGATTATTGAGGATGTCCAGCAGCTCTTCCATTGTACTCATGGCACAGTCAGTGTTCTCTGTCAGTGCTTGCCACACGGCACTGACGTACTTGTCCAAAGGTACAGGGTAGGTGAGGAGACAGGACACAACTGTTGAACTGTTGTGGGAGGACAAAATGGCGATGCTCCTTAAAACCAAACGTTTCACCTCCTGATGAGCAACTGACTCCAACTGAGCCCTCAACACATGAATTATCTCTGCCACATCTCTCGATGATGGCTTTCATGAGGGCAGCGGCTGCACTGGAACAGCTGAGGTGTTGGTCGGACAATTCCTTGAAGGACATGAAGTGTAAGTTGGTCAGCTTGTCATGGGGCAAACACTTGGCAATGACCTCCGCGATCTGGTAGCAAGTTTGAAAGAGGACTGAAGCATCAGGGTTAACTAATTGTTCCCTGACTGCTTTCAGAACCTCCAATTGCTCTTTTTGCTGATCCCGATTGGTGCCTTTATACGATATCTGAATGGCCAGGATGGTGTATAAGGTGTCCAGAGCCATCCATCGAATGGGAAGCAAAGGGTCTGCACAACAAGGCATCAGTCGTCCAATCAGAGTCCCCAGGTTATTTGCAGGCGCCACATGATGAACATTGAGCTGCTGTCTGTAAAATTTCAGCAGCTGTAAGTTCATGTTCATGGCTCTCTCTCGCTCATGAGCTTCTCCTGAAATAATCAAAACTTCTACCTGGTTCAAAATGACCTGAAGTCCTTCAGGGGTCAGGTCCTGAAGCAATAATTGCTTCAGAAGCTCTTCCAGGGAGCTCATGGTCTGGGTATAAAGTGTTGCCATCACTTTTGTATCCTCATTCATGTCCTTGGCATTGTCCAGTTCTGGTGGTAACACGCTAAAAGTGCTGGTCAGACAGGCTTGGATCAGTTGGCAGTTGTCCGCTCTGGTTATTTCAATGTTTAATTTGATCAGCTGTGTGCAGGCATCCATAGCTAGCTGTCGGACAGGGCTCTGCAGCAGCTCTGGTGGCTCGGCCTCGATAACATCCAACATGAACGTCAGCAGCTCCTGGTTACTGATCAGGTTGAGGGGAACTCTCTGGCGATTTGAATGTAGGGAGCTAGCTATCTGTGTAATGGCCTTTATCAGGCTGAGCTTTAGTGTAGCATCCCCGGATTCCGACTTTTTCTCCTGCCCAGTTGTGGTGTATAGGTTGAACACAGCTATATGTGGGTCTCAACCGTGGACAGCACTAGTTCTGCAGGTGCATAGAAGGCCATGTTCCTATAACTCAGGACCAGAGTGCTCTTGGCCAAATCCCCATCTGGCTTGTCCTCAAGAATGTTCAAGAAACCTTTCGCTTTCAAGTGGTTGGACTTAGCAAACTCCTTCAGGCTACTGAGGGTTTCAACAAAGTGCGTCATGGCACAGAAACCAATGGCGAGGGCTGCACCTTCTCTCTCCGCACTCTCACTGTGCTGCACACTTAATAGCATTTTGGAAAGTTGCCCCTTTATTTGCTTAGTGTGGGTGTGACGGAGCACTGTCCCCAGGGATTTATAGAGAAAGCCCTTCTCTTGTGGGGAGAGATTGCCGGTGCCGATCTCGCTGTGTATTTGATTGGCGAGCTGACATGTCCATTCCTCGTCGTCAATGGCATTGAGGGATGTGGACAAGACCAGCAATAATTTATCCTCCCATTCCCTTTGGGCCAGAGACTCCTTTGAATTGGTCAGCAGTTCCTCGACCAATGAAGGAAGCTCCTCTTCCCACCCCCTCGCTGTTGCTGGGTAGATATTGACGCTCAGAACTTGCATTAGCCTCAGTGCCGCAGCTCTTGGCTTCCTCCCTGATATGGGCAACAAGACACGACGAGGAGTCGGATCAGCAATGCCTGGGCTTTAGGGAGACTGACATCTTCACTGCTGGTGAGGAAATACCTTTCACTACCGGCTTGCAGTTTCTTCTTCCCAAGATGTGCAGCACAGTTATATATGATTGTCGAAGCAGTGGTGTATTGGGTCATAGTGACGAACTGCAGTAAGAATGGCCAAAGGATATCCTCCATCTTAACTGCAGTTGTGATTATGTACATTCCTGTTTCACATACAGTCACTACTTCCTCATCAGTAACCTGGTCTGGCTGATTATTGGATGGTACCAAGGTCCTTGAGTCAATGGATGCAGCACACTCTTGGGTAAGAAATTCCACCATTGCCTAGCCTCCCTCTAGCTCAAGGTAACCTTGCTGGGCCATGACACAGATTACCTGGGCAACGAGTTTCTTCTCCAGGTTGCTGCTCTTGTTTTGGAGAAGTGGTTTCAGGGCGGCTACAATCTGAGCCTTCCTCTCAGGTTGTGGGGAGACCGATATAACGAGCTGTTTCAATACATTGAGTGTTGCTACTCTCGTGTTTTGTTCAGTGTTCTTTAACTATGAGAGGATAAGTTTCTGTATTGAATCTCCATAAGCTGGGGTTAGAACTTCAAAACAGCAAAGGATCTTCTTCTCAGCAAAACCAGCCAACACACATATCTGCTGGTGGAGACTTTGAAGCAGATTGTCCACCTGTGCTTTCAGCCCCTTCATCTTCATCTCCATGGCAACCTCCAGTACGCGGCACAGACACTCTGTAATGGAACAATACCCGGGTTGCTTCTTGCAGAGAGACAGGATGCTACGAAATAACCTGGGCAGCTCTTCCTCCAGTGTGTCCTTGGGCAGCAGGGCGATGATATAGCCGAGAGCTTCCACTATCGGGATCATCAATACAGAGGCCTCCTTCTCAAGCCACACCTTGAGTACAAGACTATAGACAGAGTGGAACTCGGAGGAGAAAGAATCTTTCATCATGTTAAAGTCTACGGCTTCCTCCACATTTCCCAGATAAATCAGGATGCTCTTGGCAAAACTTCCCACTGCTGAAACAAATGCGGACTTGAGCTCAGCCTGGTCAACACCAACAAATACTGGAATCATGGTCCCAAAGATGGATTTTAGCAAAGGCACCATGCCGTGCACATTTTCCACAGCCAGTTTTGTTAATGTCTTGACCACGTACACATGTGGAAGGATCCCTTGTTCGAAACTCTTTTTCATCAACTGCACAACTTCTTTCCTGAACCTGAAGCTCATGGTAACCAGGAGATTGCTGGCAGCTTCCTGGCTCTCAGCTTGTGCTCCTGCTGACATTGTCATCCAAATTTCAGCCAAAGAGATAACTTTCTCGGCGAGTGCTTGGCTGAGTTGATCAAGGTTGTCCTTGATAATCATCACCATGCTCTCCAATATTACCGCATCATGTGGAGCTGTCCGCATGGTGCGATGGCACAGATAATCATGGCAACTGGTTATTATTATCTCTGGGTGCTAACGCCCCAGTGTCAGGATGGTTTTTGATATTTTCTCCCGACAACTTTCACCTTCCTCGGCTGTCATCTTCAAGAGGGCAACTGAGAAAGTTTTGACATTGACGGACATTTTCGTCGTCAAATTCTACAATTTTTCAAGCTAAGTTTTAAGCAAATATTTTCTGAGTATAGATTGGCTATGATCACTCACTCAGTCAGTTTGTATTCAGATGACTTCTCTTCTTTCAATTTGATGATGAACACAGTGTTTTCAATTTGTTCTTTGTGATTATCCAGGATTTGGATAGTTTTGATTAAAGCACTTGCCTTGAAGCTCTCACCTCTTTGCTTCCTCACGCACAAATGCACAGTTTCAACGACTTTGCTGTATTTTGTCACCCCTGTGGTTTCTGGGTTGTCATGGTGTTCATTGTGAGGCCAGGTTACATAACCCCTCAGTTGTGATGTGGCCCTGGGTCATGTGCCCATATAAGTCCTGCCAGCTGTGTCAGTTTAAGGTGGGTGGTGGGGTGAAGGCCCAGGCCTGAGATACAGACCAAATGGTCAATGCATCATTCGCAACTCTTGGCAGCCATATTGGATTGAGCAGGTGTTTGTTCCTAATAAAGAACCCACTGCATCACAGACTCTCAAAGTACACGTGACAAATGATGTAGAAATGGGAGTGAAGGACATACATTTTGAGCAGAATTGCCCCAAATTGGGATAGAAACATAGAAACATAGAAAATAGGTGCAGGAGTAGGCCATTCTGCCCTTCTAGCCTGCACCGCCATTCAATGAGTTCATGGCTGAACATGCAACTTCAGTACCCCATTCCTGCTTTCTCGCCATACCCCTTGATCCCCCTAGTAGTAAGGACTTCATCTAACTCCTTTTTGAATATATTTAGTGAATTGACCTCAACAACATTCTGTGGTAGAGAATTGCACAGGTTCACCACTCTCTGGGTGAAGAAGTTTCTCCTCATCTCGGTCCTAAATGGCTTACCCCTTATCCTTAGACTGTGTCGCCTGGTTCTGGACTTCCCCAACATTGGGAACATTCTTCCTGCATCTAACCTGTCTAACCCCGTCAGAATTTTAAACGTTTCTATGAGGTCCCCTCTCATTCTTCTGAACTCCAGTGAATACAAGCCCAGTTGATCCAGTCTTTCTTGATAGGTCAGTCCCGCCATCCCGGGAATCAGTCTGGTGAACCTTTGCTGCACTCCCTCAATAGCAAGAATGTCCTTCCTCAGGTTAGGAGACCAAAACTGTACACAATACTCCAGGTGTGGCCTCACCAAGGCCCTGTACAATTGTAGCAACACCTCCCTGCCCCTGTATTCAAATCCCCTCGCTATGAAGGCCAACATGCCATTTGCTTTCTTAACCGCCTGCTGTACCTGCATGCCAACCTTCAATGACTGATGTACCATGACACCCAGGTCTCGTTGCACCTCCCCTTTTCCTAATCTGTCAGCATTCAGATAATAGTCTGTCTCTCTGTTTTTACCACCAAAGTGGATAACCTAACATTTATCCACATTATACTTCATCTGCCATGCATTTGCCCACTCACCTAACCTATCCAAGTCGCTCTGCAGCCTCATAGCATCCTCTTCACAGCTCACACTGCCACCCAACTTAGTGTCATCCGCAAATTTGGAGATACTACATTTAATCCCCTCGTCTAAATCATTAATGTACAGTGTAAACAGCTGGGGCCCCAGTACAGAACCTTGCGGTTCCCCACTAGTCACTGCCTGCCATTCTGAAAAGTCCCCATTTACTCCTACTCTTTGCTCCCTGTCTGACAACCAGTTCTCAATCCATGTCAGCACACTACCCCCAATCCCATGTGCTTCAACTTTGCACATTAATCTCTTGTGTGGGACCTTGTCGAAAGCCTTCTGAAAGTCCAAATATACCACATCAACTGGTTCTCCCTTGTCCACTCTCCTGGAAACATCCTCAAAAAATTCCAGAAGATTTGTTAAGCATGATTTCCCTTTCACAAATCCATGCTGACTTGAACCTATCATGTCACCTCTTTCCAAATGCACTGCTATGACATCCTTAATAATTGATTCATTTTACCCACTACCGATGTCAGGCTGACCGTTCTATAATTCCCTGTTTTCTCTCTCCCTCCTTTTTTAAAATCCCATCAATTTCCCCAACACAATTTCCCGACTAATAAGGATTTCCCTCAGTTCCTCCTTCTTACTAGACCCTCTGACTCCTTTTATATCCGGAAGGTTGTTTGTGTCCTCCTTAGTGAATACCGAACTAAAGTACTTGTTCAATTGGTCCGCCATTTCTTTGTTCCCCGTTATGACTTCCCCTGATTCTGACTGCAGGGGACCTACGTTTGTCTTTACTAACCTTTTTCTCTTTACATATCTACAGAAACTTTTGCAATCGCCTTAATGTTCCCTGCAAGCTTCTTCTCGTACTCCATTTTCCCTGCCCTAATCAAACCCTTTGTCCTTCTCTGCTGAGTTCTAAATTTCTCCCAGTCCCCGGGTTCGCTGCTATTTCTGACCAATTTGTATGCCACTTCCTTGGCTTTAATACTATCCCTGATTTCCCTTGATAGCCACGGTTGAGCCACCTTCCCTTTTTTATTTTTACGCCAGACAGGAATGTACAATTGTTGTAGTTCATCCATGCGGTCTCTAAATGTCTGTCATTGCTCATCCACAGTCAACCCCTTAAGTATCATTCGCCAATCTATCCTAGCCAATTCACGCCTCATACCTTCAAAGTTAGCCTTCTTTAAGTTCTGGACCATGGTCTCTGAATTAACTGTTTCATTCTCCATCCTAATGCAGAATTCCACCATATTATGGTTACTCTTCCCCAAGGGGCCTCGCACAACGAGATTGCTAATTAATCCTCTCTCATTACACAACACCCAGTCTAAGATGGCCTCCCCCCAGTTGGTTCCTCGACATATTGGTCTAGAAAACCATCCCTTATGCCGAGGAAATCCTCCTCCACCGTATTGCTTCCAGTTTGGTTCGCCCAATCTATGTGCATATTAAAGTCACCCATTATAACTGCTGCACCTTTATTGCATGCACCCCTAATTTCCTGTTTTATGCCCTCCCCAACATCACTACTACTGTTTGGAGGTCTGTACACAACTCCCACTAACGTTTTTTGCCCTTTGGTGTTCTGCAGCTCTACCCATATAGATTCCACATCATCCAAGCTAATGTCCTTCCTAACTATTGCATTAATCTCCTCCTTAACCAGCAATGCTACCCCACCTCCTTTTCCTTTTATTCTATTCTTCCTGAATGTTGAATACCCCTGGATGTTGAGTTCCCAGCCCTGATCATCCTGGAGCCACGTCTCTGTACTCCCAATCACATCATATTTGTTAACATCTATTTGCACAGTTAATTCATCCACCTTATTACGGATACTCCTTGCATTCAGACACAAAGCCTTCAGGCTTGTTTTTTTAACACCCTTTGTCCTTTTAGAATTTTGCTGTACAGTGGCCCTTTTTGTTCTTTGCCTTGGGTTTCTCTGCTCTCCACTTTTCCTCATTTCCTTTCTGTCTTTTGTTTTTGTCTCCTTTTTGTTTCCCTCTGTCTCCCTGCATTGGTTCCCATCCCCTTGCCATATTAGTTTAACTCCTCCCCAACAGCACTAGCAAACACTCCCCCTAGGACATTGGTTCCGGTCCTGCCCATGTGCAGACCGTCCGGTTTGTACTGGTCCCACCTCCCCCAGAACCGGTTCCAATGCCCCAGGAATTTGAATCCTTCCCTGATGCACCACTGCTCAAGCCACGTATTCATCTGCGCTGTCCTGCAATTCCTAGTCTGACTAGCACGTGGCACTGGTAGCAATCCCGAGATTACTACTTTTGAGGTCCTACGTTTTAATTTAGCTCCTAGCTCCTTAAATTCATTTCGTAGGACCTCATCCCTTTTTTTACCTATGTACCAATGTGCACCATGACAACTGGCTGTTCTCCCTCCCTTTTTAGAATGTCATGCACCCGCTCCGAGAAATCCTTGACCCTTGCACCAGGGAGGCAACATACCATCCTGAAGTCTCGGTTGCAGCTGCAGAAATGCCTATCTATTCCCCTTACAATTGAATCCCCTATCACTATCGCTCTCCCATTCTTTTTCCTGCCCTCCTGTGCAGCAGAGCCAGCCACGGTGCCATGAACTTGGCTGCTGCTGCCCTCCCTGATGATTCATCCCCCCCAACAGTACCCAAAGCAGTGTATCTGTTTTGCAGGGGGATGACCACAGGGGACCCCTGCACTACCTTCCTTGCACTGCTTTTCCTGCTGGTCTTCCATTCCCTATCTGGCTGTGGACCCTTTCCCTGCGGTACGACCAACTCGCTACACGTGCTACTCACGTCATTCTCAGCATCGTGGATACTCCAGAGTGAATCCACCTTCAGCTCCAATTCTGCAACGCGGTCCGTCAGGAGCTGGAGGCGGATACACTTCCCGCACATGTAGTCGTCAGGAGCACTGGTGTCGTCCCTGAGTTCCCACATGGTACAGGAGGAGCATAACACGTGACCGAGCTGTCCTGCCATGACTTAACCCTTGGATAGGCAACAACAATGCTAAAGTTTACTCACTGTTATAGAAGAGAAAAAAGAAAAACTACTCACCAATCACCAGCCAATCATTTACCCCCTTGGCTGTGACATCACCTTTCTGTTTCTTTCTACTTCTTTTTTGCCTTCTCCCTGTAGCTGCACCAGTACGCCTTTTATAGGCCTCTCCACGCACCTCCTCGACGCTGCTCCCGACTGCCGCTGACGCTGCCCCGGACTCCCTGCTGTGCCTTTTATAGGCCTCTCCACGCACCTCCGCCGCTGCTCCCGACTGCCGCCGACGCTGGGCCCCGGACTCCCTGCTGTGCCTTTTATAGGCCTCACCAACGGACCTCCTCGACGCTGCTCCCGACTGCCACCGATGTTCATATGAAACCAATTTTAAATACATTATAAATAAAAGATCTGATGTCATGAGATGATTCCACTGTTGGAATGGGAAAGCATCATTTCCAGCCCAGAACAGTAATGCTCATTCACTCCAGTAGGATCGTCTCAAATAATATGGAATTGGTCTGGAAAGGATGAGTAAACACAGTTGTTTTTTTGTACGTTAATCACTGTCTAAACAAATGATCCCACGGACTTTCTCCGCTCCTCTAATTCTGGCCTCTTAAGCATCCCTGATGTTAATCGCTCCACCATTGGTGGCCGTGCCTTCAGCTGCCAATGCCCTAAGCTCTGGAATGCTCTCCCTAAACCTCTCTACTTTCTGTATCTCTTTCCTCATTTAAGACACTCTTTGACCATCTGCCCTAATGTGGTTCAAGTAGACCATACGGCCCCTCAAGCCTGCTCCGCCATTTAATATGATTATGGCTGATCGAATCATGGACTCAGGTCCACTTCCCTGCCCGCTTCCCATAACCCCTTATTCCCTTATCGTTTAAGAAACTGTCTATTTCTGTCTTAAATTTATTCAATGTCTCAACTTCCACAGCTCTCTGAGGCAGCGAATTCCACAGATTTACAACCCTCTGAGAGAAGAAATTTCTCTTCATCTCAGTTTTAAATGGGCGGCCCCTTATTCTAAGATCATGTCCCCTAGTTCTAGTCTCCCCTATCATTGGAAACATCCTCTCTGCATCCACCTCGTCAAGCCCCCTCATAATCTTATACATTTCGATAAGATCACCACTCATTCTTCTGAATTCCAATCAGCAGAGGCCCAACCTGTTGTGTATCTGTAAAGCATGCTCTCCCATGTTCCGCCACCAGGGAGCTCAGCCCCTGAAGTCCCAAGGGATCCCAGCAT
This sequence comes from Pristiophorus japonicus, assembly GCF_044704955.1. Lineage (NCBI taxonomy): Eukaryota > Metazoa > Chordata > Chondrichthyes > Pristiophoridae > Pristiophorus > Pristiophorus japonicus. Next base: position 48,357,307 of record NC_091992.1, on the reverse strand, counting down.
CCCTTGGGAGCACTGTATATAAGCCGGCCCCGAAGGCTTGTTCCTCACTCTGGATTGTTTTATTAAAGACTAAGGTCACTGTTACTTTAACCTCCCGGTGTGCAGCTTCATATCTGTGTTCGGAAAACAATAACTGGCGATGAGAATACGAATCCAACGCAAAGATGCAGCAAACTGTGGGCATCCTGGGGAAGTTCTTAGAGGGTAAGGACTGGGAAGCCTATGTTGAACGGTTAGACCAGTACTTTGTAGCCAACGAGCTGGACGGAGAAGGAAGCACTGCAAAAAGGAGAGCGGTTCTCCTCACGGTCTGCGGGGCACCGACCTACAGCCTCATGAAGAATCTTCTGGCTCCAGTGAAACCCACAGATAAGTCGTATGAGGAGCTGTGTACACTGGCCGAGCTAAGGCGACTTGCAGGACAATGTGAGTTTGATAGCTACCTGGAGTAAATGCTCAGAGACTTTTTTGTACTGGGCATTGGCCACGAGACCATCCGCCGAAAACTTTTGACTGTAGAGACATCGACCCTCAGTAAGGCCATTGCGATAGCATCGGCGTTTATGTCCACCAGTGACAACACCAAACAAATCTCTCAGCACACAAATGCTAGCAATGTTCATAAATTAACTGGAACTGTGCTTGCGAGCAGAAAGGTACAGGGCAGAACCCACGAGTCTGCAACTGCCAGCAGGCCTCAGGTGACCCAGATGACTCAGAGTCCCCAACAAAGGATGAATGCAAGGCAATTCATACCTTGTTGGTGTTGTGGAGGCTTCCATTCCTTATTTTGCTGAAAGATCGCGGCGGCCGAACGGACATCTGTTATACTCAAACAACCCCCTGTGTGTCGTGATGGTGGTCAGCTTCTTCGACTCACTCGCCAGCTCATGGGTCATGTAAGCTGAGGTCAGGTCCAATTTTGAAAAAGGTTTGCCACCGGATAGCGTCGCAAGGAGGTCCTCCGCTCTCTGTAGCGGGTACTGGTTTTGGAGTGACACCCGATTGATGGTGGCCTTGTAATCACCACATATCCTGACTGATCCATCCGCCTTGAGCACCGGCATGATCTGGCTCGCCCAGTCGCTGAATTCGACTGGCGAGATGATTCTTCCCTCAGCAGGCGTTCCAATTCGCATTCTATCTTTTCCCGCATCACGTATGGCACCGTTCTGGCCTTGTGTTGTACTGGCCTGGCGTCTGGGTTTATGTGAATCACTACCTTGGCCCCCATGAAAGTGCCGATGCCGGGTTGAAATAATGAGTCAAATTTGTCCAGGACCTGTGAGCATAATAATCGCTCCACAGAAGAAATTGCATTGACATCGCCCCATTTCCAGTTCATGACAGCAAGCCAAGTAGTGCGAGACCCGGGACAATCCAGAGTGGCAACCCGTTCTCCGAATCTTTATGGGTCACGACTACCGTGGCGCTGCCTAGCACAGAAATGATCTCCTTTGTATATGTACGTAGCTGTGCGTCAATCAGCAATAATTTTGGCCTCCTGGCCTTGGACACCCACAACCTTTCGAACTGTTTAATACTCATCAGGGACTGGCTGGCCCCCGTGTCTAGCTCCATTAATACTGGGATGCCATTGAGGAGCACTTTCATCATTATCGGTGGCGTCCTGGTATATGAACTGAATATGTGCTCCACATGAACTCGCTGAACTTCAGCTTCCAGCGATTTCCCCCAGTATTCATTTGGCCTCATAGGGCTTACATCGGGCCCGTCCTCCTTGTACATTGTAAGGGAAATAAATTCCACACCGAGTCCGAGAACAGTGAGGGAAATGTCACAGTTTATTCGTACAGAACGCTCTGGGAGAAGTGGGGAAACTCCGCAGCTTCGCCACACCTTCTCTCCGAGCGAAGTTTCCAAGATACAATTATACCTTTGGGGGCGGTCCCGCCCCCTTACACCATTGTCCAATTATCTAACATTTTTGTAACGTCTTACCCTATATGGTAATGCTATGATAATCTATCTTTACATTGTGGTAAGTCAAAGGTTGACTAGCTTACGCACACACAAGTGGGGTTAGTTTCCTCGCATCAGCAGAAAAACAAGGAACTATCTTCCTGTTATTAGTACAAGCGATATACATCTGTTTGCCTTTCCAACCGCCCATTGTCTTACTTCCCCTATCTCCATGACTCAGGGTCACCGGACTTTGGAGACTACACATGCCTTCTGCTTAAGTATACATTTCTTACTTGACCACTCTCCCTGTCCCATAATTCATCAGAGAAAGACAGGGGAGCTGGCTACACATCATAAAAGTTACAAAGGTTATAGGTTAAGAAATTTCTCTCCAACATACATCAACCTGGCTGCAGGCTTCCTGCACATACGTGCCAAGTGACCGCTGACGTTGCAGTTTCTGCAGGTATCTTGTTGATACCTGCAAGCTCTGGCTGGGTGTTTGCCTCTACACCTCCAGCATGAGCTGGAGACCCCGTTGTTGGAAACAAAAGGTCCATTACCAGTCGATCGTCTCTGACTGTCTCTGTAACTGTCCTTAAGCGCACCATTAACAGGTGTTGATGGCTCCATTACTGGTCGCATTGTCCATTGCGATGGCATGAATCACCGTTCGGCTAGCCATTGTCTCTGTTGAATTCCCCCTTTGGTTTCGACTACATGCTGGGGCATGTCCGATTGCCCTTGTCTGCCTAGAGAATGGTGTGCCGCATTAACAATGTTGACTCCCTGGTCGTTTGCCGCAGTTGAGCCAAGATTTTTGTCATACGTCATTCTGGTCTCTTCCTCCCCTGAGATAAATGTCTGGACTATCAGAGCCGCCGCTTCCAAGGTCAAATCTTTGGTCTTAATCAGTTTCCTGAAAACCCCAGTGTGTCCGATGCTCTCAGTAAAAAAGTCTCACAGCATCTCCGCTCTGCATGCATCTGGAAACTTACATAGGCTCGCCAGTCGCCAGAGATCTGCCTCGAAGTCTGGAACGCTTTGCCCTTCTCGCCGCCGGTGCGTGTAAAACCGGTGTTTCGCCATGTGCATGCTGCTAGCTGGTTTAATTTGTCCCCGATCAACTTACTGAGCTCTTCCAACGTCTTGTCCGCCGGCTTCTCTGGCGCTAGAAGGTCTTTTATCAGGGAGTACGTTCTGGATCCACAAACCGTCAGGAGATGAGCCCTGCGTTTGTTGGCTGAATCCTGTCCCAACCATTCCTTAGTGTCAAATCTTTGCTGTAGTCTCTCAATAAAGTCATCCCAATCATCACCAACACAGTACCTCTCTCCTGTGCTGCTAGTGGCCATGGTCGTGTGGTTTAAATCTCAGTTTCTCGTCACCAATGATATGTCCTTACTTGAGATAAGGTCACTCTGTGACCAGTTAACTTTATTACCAAGACCTCAAGTGATGAAGGTGGGTGGAGCTTCCCCTTTTATACCTGAAAGTCCAGGTTAGGAGTGTCTCCCACAAGTTCACCCCGTTGTGGTCAATGTTCTCACGGTGTACAACTTAGTACAGCTTATACATGGGTTACAATGATAGTTGAATACATGACAGTGAGGCTGCAGAGATAAGAGAAAGGTGTAATTGGAGATTTGAGGAATAAGGGAAAATTCACAGAGTACTCAGGATAATACTTTCATTGATAATTCCTTAAAAGTGAGGGAACAGGTTAAAAAAAAGCCATTAAGATGTCAAATGGGGGAGGGATTGAATACATAATCAGAGGTTTATGGTGATTGCAGAAAACAATAATTAGTCGGTGTTCAATTTAGAGCTTCCCAATATTGGAAGGATAGCCCCAGAGCAGTACAATGCAGTTTACCAGGATAGAACCATGGACAAAAATATAGAGCAGTTAGGGCTGCATTCTCTCGAATTGAGCAGACTGAGGGGATGTTTAACAACAGTGTACAAAATGATAATAAATGTGCCAATTGTCCACAATAGTCATTGTCTTGGGGCTTGTCCACATCAATGGAATAAAATCAGCACAGTCCACGTCCTCCAGGACCAGATGCTGCCCCCGAGCTGCTTCACGCTCGAGCTTCTATTGTGATTGATAGCACCACATGTTGTGGATGGGTATTCTCCTGCTTACAGTCGACAGCACCATCAATCAAGAGTGCCGCAAGGTAATAACTTGGGAGTGACACTTGGAGGAAGAGGAGTATAATGGGGCAGTGGTTGAGAGGGAGCTGGTGCCAGGACCAGAGTTTAGAGGGGAGGGGAAAGGAAGAGAAGTTATGTTTGCGGGGGGAAGAGAACAAGAGAAGAGAAGCCAGGAGCAGCCTCCTCCCAATGGCTGAGGGGAATGAGAGGTTGAGATAGGAGAAGCTCAGAGTGATGCGTTTGTTGGGAGGAAGTGAGACTAAAAGTAATACTGTTGGGGGAGAAGCATACGCCTGGGTGCCCCTAACAATACATCACCAACTGGCGGATGGTAGCGGTATTTGGAAGGCACAGTTATAATTATAAATTTGTTGCCTATATTCCTGATTGGACTGACCTTATGGTCAATGAGACTGAGTCTGAATCCCTATTTGTCATTAAGAACTTTTTTTTTGTGAAGATGGAACATTACTGAAAATGTTTTTCTCCTCATATTAGATCATCTGCTGCCAGGAGGAGAAATACGTTTGAAATGCTGACAATAATAAATTTCTCAATGACAAGTGGACAGCAGCATTCAGAAAAATTGAGCCAAATACCTTCATTTTTCGATGGCAAAAATGCACCAAAAGCATGGCAATAACGATGAACTGATGCTTGAAGTTAAATCTTGTGCCTTCAATACATGTTCCTCTTTTCAGCCTTTTGTGTACTTAAAATGGAGGAATATTGGGTCTACGGACAACTCAAGATACAAGCTGTGTCAGTGTAGTTATTTGCATTCATGTGTCATAGTTGTTCATTCTGGGCTGTTGGTAAGCTACCACGTGATTGGAGGTAATATAGATAATTTTAATTCGTAGAAAGATTGACGACAAGAGGCCAGGATCTCAAGATTAAGCCCCAGATACATAAAAAAAAGACTTGCATTTATATAGCACCTTTCACGACCACCAGTCACCCCAAAGCACTTTATAGCCAATGAAGTACCTTTTTGGAGTGTAGTCATTGTTGTAATGTGGGAAACTTGGCAGCCAATTTGCGCATAGCAAACACCCGCAAACAGCAATGTGATAATGACTAGATCATTTGTTTTAGTGATATTGATTGAGGGATAAATATTGGCCAGACCACGGGGGATAACTCCCCTGCTTTTCATCGAAATAGTGCCATGGGATCTTTTACTTCCACCTCAGAGAGCAGACGGGGCCTCAGTTTAACATCTCATCTGAAAGATGGCACCTTCGTCACTCCCTCAGCACTGTACTGAAATGTCAGCAGAGGTTTTGTGCTCAAGTCCCTGGAGTGGGACTTGAACCTGCAATCTTCTGACTCAGAGGTGAGGGTGCTGTGGTATATTCTCCACAACATCACAAACATCCTGCACTTACAAGATGGCTTCAACTCCTTTTTATTATTTTAAACAGCAATGGCTGCATTACCACAGTTGCCCACTAGGTGGAGCAGTAGTCCACTAGATGGAACTATATTACACTTCTCCCTCCTTAATGAAGAAGTAATTATAACAAAATAATCATCATACATAACTTGCATGGTTATACATAACAAAAGCTATGGACTTATTTTGCCATATTTACAAATCAAACTTAACCACTTGTTTTCTGTTTTGAAAGGGATACCTTTGCTCTCGAACAGAACCTTCCAAACATGGTGTCGAACTTAAACTCATTCTAGACTGAACCTGAGGAAAGTTTTCCTCCAAGGGATGCCCTTGATCTACATTTGAACTCTCTACAACTTCAGACGGTTTGCCTGCCTAACTCAGACTCAGACTTAAATTCTGACTTTCTCATGGACTTGTTGCGAGTAAATTTGATGTAGGATATGCTACTGGTACTGTATTTGTAATAAGACTATCTGATGAGTCAGAAATAATTGAATCATTCCAACTTTCAATTCCTTCCACGTCTCGACGGCAGCCCAACAACAACAGCAGCAAGCAGCCTTCGAGCTGTAGGGCTTCAGGCAGGCCTTCCTTCCATGTAGGAGACAGGGACGGCGTCAGTGGCTCGACGGCAGCCGAAGACACGGCAAGCAGCCTTCGAGCTGCGAGGGAAGCTGAGGCCATTTGGCCACGTGATAGGGGCGGCAACAGTGGCTGACGGCAGCCGAAGACACAGGAAGCAGCCTTCAAGCTGCGAGGGAGGCTGAGGCCATTCGGCCAGGGACAGGGAGAGGCAGCCAGATAGCCAGTTTGAAACTTAAATTTGTAATTGCAGAATGGGTGCTGCATTGTCAACACCATGGATTATGCAATGGTTCGCCAGCAATTCACTGCATAGGAGAGAATTGATTAGAGCTCACCGCACGAGGAACATCATAGCCCGCAGGCTGATGGGCAGGAGACCTTACCCATGTTGGCAATATCGAGCCAGGCGCTCGTACCTGGACATGAGCGAGGCTGATTGTGTCAAAAGGCTGCGTTTTCGCAGAGAAGTTGTCGTTGAGATCTGTGATATGCTGAGAGCAGATTTGCAGCCCAGAAGCAGAACGCCAACTGCCATGTCTGTTGAAGTGAAGGTAACAGCTGCACTTGCCTTCTATGCCTTGGGATCGTTTCAGGTTACAACTGGAGATGTGTGCGCCATCTCTCAATGTGCAATACATGCCTGCATTTACCAGGTCACAGCTGCACTGTATGCGTGGAGGAGTGACTTCATCAATTTCCCAATGACCGCACAAGCGATCCATGAGAGGGCTGTGAGCTTCTTCAGGATTGCTGGCTTCCCAAAGATACAGAGCTGCATTGATTGTACCCACATAGCCTTGCGAGCACCTGTGGAGGATTCCGAGCAGTACAGGAATAGAAAAGGTTTCCACTCCATCAATGTGCAGCTCGTGTGTGACGATAAGCAGCGCATCATGTCAGTCGATGCGAGATACCCTGGCAGCACCCATGATGCGTTCATCCTACGCGACAGCGTTATATCTGACATGTTTGAGCAGCAGCCAGAAGGGCAGAGCTGGCTACTGGGAGACAAAGGGTACGGCCTGACCACCTGGCTCATGACGCCCCTACGCGTGACACGGACAGAAGCTGACCGTCAATACAACATGGCACACATTGCGACGCGCAGCATCATTGAGAGGAGCATTGGCATATTGAAACAGCGTTTCCGATGCCTGGACCATTCCGGAGGCCACTTGCAATACTCTCCTCAGATTGTTGGTTAGTTCACTATTGTGTGCTGCATGCTCCATAACTTAGCCATCATGAGGCAGCAGGAGCTGGTAGTGGAACCAGAAGACCCACGTGAGGGTCCAGTGCCTGATGATAGTATTTTGGAAGAGCAGGATGAGGATGATGATGACGATCAGGAAAGCATGCAAGTGCCTGATGCCGGAGCACGAGGTCGGAGGAGGGCCGTCCATTGTGCTCTTTTAACGATTGCTTGAGCCTTGCGATAGCAGCTCATCCATGAACGCTTCAACTACTGATGCCTGAGGGCTCTGCGACCACTGTTGCGCATGGACATGTTTATTCTTTGGAGTTGTTCCTACGTTGTGTTGTGTTAATGGAAGATGATTCAGTTTTAATGAAAAAATATTTTATTGAAAAGTTAACGTCACTGTAATAAAATATTTGTTGTATCAAACTTTACTTTTTAGTATGACTCTTGAAGATCACTTAAAAACTTTAAGATCACTTATAAACTTGTAAAGTTACAGAACAATTTCAATGTGAAAAATCTTACACTCTTAAGATCACTTAAACTTCAAGATCACTTTTAGGTGCAAAATTAAATAAGTTACAAAAAGTGAGAGCATTTACACTATAAGATCACTTAAAAACCCTAAGATAACTTATAAGTTGTAAAGTTACAAAACTTACAAAACAATTTCAATGTGAAAAATCTTACTACAGTTACATCAGCAAGGAAAGACTGCAACCATGTCTCATCCACATCTCAGTGAATGTTCACTTCTTCATGGGGGTGTCATTTGATTGGCGGGGCTGTGTGCCCTTAATGCAGCAGCTACCTCCATGAGAGCCTGTACCGACACTTGCATGCCCTCCCTGATGGCCTGTGCCGTAATTTGCATGCCCTCCCTGACGGCTTGTGCCGTCGATTGCACTCCCTCGGACATTCCCTCCCTAAGTTCCCGTGTCATTTCTGCTATTTCTCCTGTCAGGACCGTCACCTCTTCACCCAGTGCACTGACGCTACCGATGAGTGATCGGGTAAGCTCATTGGTCTCCATACCCAATGCCACAACCTGAGTCGCATCTGTTGCACACTGCATCTCAGGAGAGCATGTCTCCAAGCTCCTTCTCCTCTGCCAGGGTCTGCCTCACGGCACCACTACACTGGGAGGCGCAGTCAGGGATGGTGGGACACTCGACGTTCCAAACGGCAGCACTACACAAGGAGGCGCGGGCTGGGACGGTGGGACGCTCGGTGTTGCAGACGAAAGTACTAGAGAGAGAGGCATGGGCTGGGACGGTGGGACGCTCTGTGTTCCAGACGACAGCACTCAAGTGCGAACTGTGGGCTGGGATGGTGGGTGAATGGGTGTAAACTGCTCCATTATATCACCAGCACCACTGGGACCCGCAATGTCGGAATCAAAACCATGGAAGGTGGAACCAGAACCTATGCGAGTGGGAAGCGTAGGCTCAGACGGTGGTGCACTGGCTGTAAACTGCTGCATTACACCAGGAGCACCACTGGGACCCGGAAGATCGGAATCAAAACCAGGGAAGGTGGAACCAGAACCTATGCAAGGGGTTGAAACTCTGATGCCCCCTAATGGGGGCTCATAAACATTAATTTCAGTCATCGCCGCCATCATCCAGTCTGGATTGTCTGCATCTGGTTATACTGGTTCTTATTCTGTATCTTCAGGATCCTCAGGGTTGGCATCATCATCATCATCATCATCATGTTCTGCAAAATACATCAGAACAGTCAAATGTTTAACAGCAACGGAGGGAGCAGGATGGGTGGCATGAGTACTCTCACACATAGCAAGCCAGCCAGCAGGTGGATTTGAAGGCCACGATGCATTTACTGTTATGTATTGTCCAGGTACATTAAATGTATAAGTACAATGGTGCACCACAGAGGGTGCTGTGGTGGGAGACCTGAAAGTACCTGCAAGACAGAGTATAAAAGGTTGCCTACCACACCTGAGAGGCACTCTGGAATTACACAATAAAGGACTAAGGTCACAGCAGTTTTATCAACACCAGACCGTGTGGAGTCAGTGATTTGTGTGCTACATACACCACATTTACAGGACTTACCCTCTTCCTCACATGCGGGCCCAGCTTGTGCTGTACTGATTGCTTTTCCTCATGTACGACTCATCAGAGCAGCTACCCTCTGTTCCAAGGGTGTCAGTGGATGCAGATTGGGCACGCCTCCTCCTGTTTGAGTTGCTTCCCTTTTGTTGTGGGCCAATTTCTTCTGCAAAGAGTAAAATATAACTTTTTACAGAGTGCGTCTTTCTGCAGGGTGGGACATACAGATAGTCACGTTACAATTACGATTACATTAAAAAATGAAAATATTACTCACACTAACTACTTGACCAAGGTCGTGCCATTTCTTTTTACACTGGCTTCCAGATCTCCTGGTATGCACCACTGCGCAGTAATCTTCTGCAACTTGGTTCCAACGTTTCTTCATTTCTTTAGGTGGCAATTTTATGCGACTTCTGTTGCTGGTATCTAGCTCCTGCCATCTCTGCTCAATGACGTTGACTAATATCTCCACTTCCTCATGCAAGAAATTCTTTGTTCTTGGTGGACGTTGTTCCATTGCTGTACTGAATTGACACTCTTATTTTTCAAAAGACACAGTCCTTAATTTGCATGCACCTATGCAGCACCTGTTCTGGAAATTTAGCAGTGAAAAGCAGCAGGTGATTTATTCAACAGTGCTGCTAAAAGCACTCACTCAGATACCAAAAAAATCACCAAAATTTAATCCCAAGCCTTTCCAGAGGTCCACGAGACAAATCAGCACTTTTCTTTAAGTTCCTTTAAAAATGGCCGAGTGCCAATGTTTCTGGGCTACTGCGCGTGCGCGCACGCTCCAACGTGCACGCGCAGGGCTACCGGTACGATGTTCCCTCATTTGACTTAGCCCCGCCCCCTCCACTTGCAGAATTGGTGCGCCTCTGTGGCTCCGCCCCCCAATGCTGCTGTCTGCGCGCTGCGCCGAGCTCCCAGGGACCAGCAAGGAGCCCGAGAATTACGAGGTAGATTTTTGTCGCGCTTTTAGGCGCGAAAAATGGGCGTTCATGTCAGGGCTGCGCCGTTCTAGGCGCGGCACGAAACTTGACCCCATAATGTCTGCTTTTAATAAAGAACATAGTGTTTTGAATGCGGAGCATTCTGATTGTGACAGCTATAATATGATCAGACATTACTGAAAGTCTCTCTGATAAGTTTGCTTCCGAGCTCTCTCCCAGCAGCTGTCTATGATCCTGCTGTGTCCTCTTCTTGTCCAAGTTCCTCTATCTCAGGGGATTCATTTTCCTCTTCAGGAATCTCAATTTCCAGAACTTTCTGAAGAGTGATTTGTGGAGGACAAAGCTAGTCACCACAATTCATGAAACAACATCGGCAGCATACTCGAGAGAGCTCCTCTACCTACCTAGACACCTGAATCTTCCCTTCTGTATGCCAATGGCATGTTCAATTTTAATTTGAGTGTGGATGAGAGTCTTGATTTATGATTAGAAACCATGGTAGCATTTGATACCCCTTATCTCCAAGAACTCAGTCAGTGCCTTGTCTTTGCTTCTGAAAAGTATAGAGATACTTAACTGCTGAAGGATGAATGCCCTGCATACTGGGCTTTGATGTGTAGAAACCTGTGCCTATAGTCATGCACAAATAGGACCCCAAGGGGTGGAAATTCGGGCGCACCTCTGTTGCGGCGTTAATCCAGGCGGTGCGGTAAATTTTGCGCCGGGAAGTGGTGTGTGTTCCAGCCGCAAAATTCACCAGCTGGGCCCTGAGTGTGGGGCGGAGCACTAATGGAGGCGTTCCACACCTCTTGTAGGACGCTAGGTTGGCTAAGCAAGTGAAAATCCCAAGCTAAACATCCGGCCTCAGAGCGCCCTAAGAGAGGCTTCCATGGAGAAATAAATCTGAAAAAAAAATCAAAAACATTCCCAATACATTACTGACACCACATCAACATAAATCGCAGAAATAAAAAAATTAAAAACAAACACATTTACCTCAGGCTGACATTACTTCACTCACGGCAGCCGGTACAGCTCGGACTGCCAACTTTCACAAGCGTTCTCACCAGGGTGCGCTACTGGGTGCTACGTATCGGGCGCGAACCAAATATCGAGACAGTGTCGCAACCAGGGATGTTCGCCTCTCCGGGGCAGTACTGCTCCGTGCCCCCGCAAACCTGGCACCGAATGTCCCGGCGGGGTGCTGGAAGCTGGCTGCCCGCCTGGAAATGCTTCCCGCCGCTATTACCGCCCCTCCGAGGCAAAAACAGAGGCAGTAATGAAATGAAAATCTAGTCCAAGGTCTTTAAACCATGTAGGTATTTGCAAAAGGTGTTGATGCTTACTTTATTTCAACATTGATTTTTCTTAATGAACATTCAATTGAGACAAATATATAACAAATCACAGTATATTATGCATGTGTACTAAATGAAATCTTTTATATAGTACAATAATCAGCAGAGATGCATATGTTACATGTGCTGTATAAAATTTGTTCTATGAAAATAATTTAAATTTGAGAGAACAAATATTTACTGATATCATTTTATTCTAAAAGAGATATGCCATGAAATGCACAGCTGTTCCGGTATATTCCCAGAGTGGCCAGAAAATAGGTCAATATGTCGGTCCCAGTCAAGCGTCAAAGTTTTTTTCAAGGGAACCTAGAACTCCCCCGACCCCACCCCCACCCCCCATCCTCATCTCCCATGGTATTGCACACTTGGAGTCAAGACCAAGTGTAGTCTTCAGGTGAAGCAGGATTCGAGGACGAGGGATAATTGGAGCAGGGTGCAGAGATCAAATTCAATCATCATTTAAGGTCATACATTCCATCCTTATTTTTATGGAATAATCTGATTTTATATTATTTAGTATGGCAAGCTGGGGAGTAGAGTTGGTTGGAACATGGAAGATTTACTGCCGATGAGTCTGGAGATGCAAAACTGAGGCGATACATTGCCACCACTAGTGAGAGGCTGTAATTACAGCATGAAAAGTTTATGTCAACAGTTTCCAATTTAATTATGAATACAGGAATTTTTGTGGCAAAGTTGACAAGAAGTACATACAGACTTAAGAGTTTTAATATTTATTATAGATGTAGACAGTTCTGGAAGCAGAGAAATTGTTTGAAGTATAGGAGTTCCTCTGCTGAGAAGTTGGGAGATGTAAAACTGAGATGTTAGAGCGCTGGTAAGGATGTTTAATTACAGTGTGACCTGTTTATGTAGACAATTTCCATTATAAATATGAACATACAAATTTATAAAGGAAAAGGTTGACATAATAGTGTTACAACAGAATGTAAGATTTTGTAGACATGATGTGCGTGCAGATGTAAGCATTTCAATATGATACTAGTTAATCTCCTGTGGCATTACACATTTGCAGTCAAAACCAAGTGCAGTGTTCAGGCAAAGCAAGGTTAGAGATAGAGGAATAATTTGACCAAGGTGTGAAGACCCAAGATCTTTCATATATTGTATATATAATTGTGCTTATTTATCTATCTTTATGTCTCAGATCCATTGTCTACCTTTCCTGAGACCCTTCATTTTTTACTACTTTGATATTAGACTTCTGCATTTAAATTTCCACTGCATTTATATTCTTTCATGTTTGTTTTTTATACATGTATAATTATTATCTGCTGTATTTATGTAATTTATTACATTTACCATGTCTCAGATGCATTATGTACCTGCACTCACTCTCTTCACTTTTCAGTAGTGTATATTTATTTGTGCAGTATTTATATTCTAGATATATTAGTCAATCACCTGTGGGGTTGGGCACAGGCAGAAAAGACCAAATGCAACATGCAAGTGAAGAGGAGGCAGAGGGTAAGGAATGATTGGAATAGCATACACAGACATAATTCAGTTCCCATTTTAAAGTCATATATTTTACTTACTGGCAGGAGGCTCTAATTATATTGTGACAATTTTACATATGGAGTTTCTGTTATACATGTGGACATAGGAATTTATGATGGAAAACATTGACAGAAAGTGCATGCAGACGTGAAACTTTTAATATATTACTAATCGATTTCCCATAGTATTGCACATGATAACTAAAAATGTAGTTAATCTGATGTCTTCATGTTGCTGTTTCTTTTTGTCTCTACTGCATCTGTATCTCTTTTCCTTCTCTTCTGCATCTTTCCATTTAACTCTCCCAGTTGCTTCTCTCCCTTTCTTTTTCTTTCCTTTCCTTCAGGTGGGAGGTAGTGGGTAACGTTATAGGTACAACAAGAGCTACAGGCTGCATTTGGGGTATGGGTTGCAGGGAAAATGTGATTGTGTGCAGTTGCCTTCCCATCACTCCCAATAAACTGTGCTTCCCTCCATCTCTTTTCTCCCATTGTGTCCTCTATCTCTTCACCTTCCCAACGCCCATTCTCCATCCTACCACTCTCTCACTCCAATTACTTCCCCAACTAATTCACCTTCCCACCACCCATTCCCCATCCAATCATCCCCTCACTTCAATCATTTCCCCTACTAATTCACCTTCCCACCAGCCATTCCCCATCGTACCACTCTCTCACACCCAATTACTTCCCTCACCTCTTCTTACCATCCATTCGTCAGCCTCCTACCCCCTCCCACCAATCACTTCCCTCCACCACTTCCAGTTGAATTACCTGTTTAATCACAGTATCTTGGAATGCACCACCCACTCCTAAACCTTTATCAGGAAGAAGGATGATAGCCTGGTAATGGGAACACCATCATCTCCAAGTTCCTTTCCAAGCTGTACACCATCCTGACTTGGAAATATATCACTATTCCTTCATTGTCACCAAGCTAAATTCCTGGAATTCCCCACTGAACACATTTGGTGCCTGCAGCTCTCCGAGAAAATGTTAATGAGGCCCGAACCTAGAAATGGTTCAGGTCTCCCGACTTACCTGTTGGGCAGGCCCTACAGAAGAACAGCCAATATCGTGGCCACTCGGCACCCAACCCGAAAGTCTCCCCAATGTCTCACAAGTGTAAGCAATTAACATTGAACTTTTCTAACTGTCAACAAAAGACAGTTGAGATAATCAGTTGGCTAAATGATAGGCTTTTCGTTGTGGATCATAAACGTTTGGGGCGTGAAACTGGCTTTCAATAGAAATGATAATCGGGTGGGGTATAAAACTGGCTGCTGATTCGCTAAAGCCCATTTTGTGCTATCACCGAAGACCAATTTCACCCCCTGAATGTCGATGATCCAGCAATGGAAGACTCGATTTTATTGGACCAGAGGGAAGGAGGCCAAAAATGCTGGGTCTTCCTCAACTTGAATCTTTAAATTAGTAGGCTTGATGCCTTGAAGAGGCAGCAGCCTCAAAAATTGCAAAGAGTAACATTGTTATATGTGTAAAAAGACTGGCTTGCCCTTTCAGTTGCTACAACACTGTTGCACTGGATTTTCCTGCCTCCAGAGATAGACTGCTTCTAGAGGGTGTTAATATTATCAGAAACAGGGATGGGTGCACCTATTATTGGTCTTTAAAATATTTTTAAACCTATGTTACTCACACATTATTGTTGACAATATATGTAAGGAAAAGTAGTAACTCTCAAAGTTTTATTTTACAACTGACTCCACCAAAAAAAACTCCCAGTCTCTCACTGCCCAAATTGTGCCTTCTGGCAATTTTAGGCTTTGGCGTTGGATTCTGGCTATAATTGTAGACTGAGTGTAAAGACACCAACAGCACAGTTTTAGTGTGAATGAATCCTACATAAGGGTGATTATAGTATGAGTTAATTATCATTCTAACCATCGTTTTGAATTTGGTTTGGCTGTTACAATTTTGACTGAATTGTTATTAGTGTAAGAGCAAAGTCATGTGCTCCACTTCCTCTTGGGGGTGAGACTGGGGTGTTAACATCCAGGAATTTTCCAGCGCTATGCAGAAAGACACGTAGCGCTGGCGGGAGCACAAGGCCCACCCCTTCCATTAAAGGGGAGGGCATGCTGTGTACTCTCCATTAGGGAGAAGGGGCCATCACTACCTAATTGGGGAGCGGGGTGCCGTGGCAGCAGCCCGGCACAGAAGTGGAGTGACGGGCTGCAACATAGCGGCACGGACCCCGCGATTTGAATATCGGAAGGTTGCGTAAGTCAGCCATTTTTAAAATCTTCAACGCCGCACCTCCCGTTTGATTTTCGCCCCGTGAGCGGCCTAAAGCCTGGTATGTGCCTCGTGAAGCTGGCGCAGGCATCGCCCATGGCAACCTCACAGGGCGCTACCCGAATGTTAATTCTGAGGTGAAAACAGATCACTGCGCACGGTGATGACATCACCATTGTCGGCATAACGGCTCAGGATGCTAACGGTTAGCGCTGCCGCTAAACTCCCATGGAATTTTGCGGAAGTTGGTAGCGGTGCCGAGAAGTCGTTTGCGTCCCAACGGCACAAGTGAATTTCTCCCCTCGGTCTCAACCAAATACAGTTGCAGCTGAAAGAAAACATTGTATGTACGAAATAAGAGCTCCCAACAGTGCCTTTGCATACCAGTTGTCACTTTCATCTGCAGAGGTAGTTTGTATTTTTCACTCTATCATCCATTTTTGATCCATACAAATTATTTTTCTCTCAGAACATTCCAGGTTATAAAAACCTAAGTTGCTGCACAATGTAGTACAAACATCATAATTTCTTTTATGTCTCTTGTTCTTCTCAGCTTGATGCCACCTTTAACTTTGAAGTCTGCAAAGTAGCCTTACTGAGCATACATCCTCTGTTTCACCCAAGGCAAACTATCCTCTGCTGGAAAATCATCTGTAGAAAATTTCGAGCATTCCTTGGAGTAAAAAAAATCAATAGGATTAAAATAAAACACTAAGGTACAGAGAGCCTGGAGCACCTTGCATGTCTGAGCAAGAACCATTGAATTAAAGTCCTGGTTTTCGAGCTCCAGTTTCTTTGTAGATTTTGCAATCGTGCATAAGAACATATGTATGGGTGGTGCACTGACACAATATACGTTCATTTTTGAGACTTGCTGATGGATTTTAACTACAGGTCAGTTTTTGGAAGTTCAGTAATGATATGCTCCACAAATGATTAACTCCCGGGCCTCAGTTAAATCCCACCTACTGACTCCAACCAATTCCAACCTGGAAGTGGCAGAAAATTGCCTGACCTTAACTTCCTAGGAGTTCCTTACCTTTAAGGAACCCCCTTCACCATTCCAGTCCTTCCTATCCTTTCTGCATGACTTGCACTTTTACTTTCAACATCCTTAGCTATACGTACCTAGCGATATAGGGGCCAAAATTCAGCCTCCTGACAAGGCCTGTTACCGCCGGAAAGCGGTGGCCATGTGGTGGTGTTGAGTAGCCGCCAATTTTTTATCGAATGGCTGCCACTCGCGAAATTCACCTTGACGGTTTTTCCGATGGTCCCCCACTTCTGTCCCCTGCTGCCAAACCCTGCTAAGTGCGTCATCAAAGCCAGCACCACCGATCTCCCACCCCGAAGCAAAATTTACCTGGAAAAATTTTCGGCCCGCCATTTGGTGCCACCGACAGCTTGTTCTGTCAGTGCACTGTGCTGGCAGTTTCTGCAAAATGGCGGTGCAGCCACCATTAAAGGGGAGGGCACAATGCTGCGGCCGCCATCTTATTTTTTTTGTCGGCGACTGCCAGGTCGGCCTGACAATTATGCCCCCAGGTTTGAACAGACCGCAAATAGGCAGCCTGGCACCCCCTCTTGGGTGGCAGGCTGCTGGCCTCGCCGAAACCCTCCCTGGTGGCCCTGTGGACCTAACTAAACTAATAACTGAGCTCGCAGCGGCCCTCCCCTTTAAGTGAAGGGGAGAGATGTGGTGACGCGCCAGCATGAAGACATAACCAGCGCTACGCTAATGACTGACAGCGCCGGACACTGCGCCCGCCCCCCATTTCTGCTCCTAGCTTGATGGACACTCCGCTCCCGTCTCCACTTCCTCCCCTATTATGACCGTCTTCCGCCCCGCTGGAAAAAAAAAGACAAAGAGCTGAATTTCGCGCAAGAGGCCACCGCATCCATTGCGGCAGTGAAAAAAGCTGAAACATGGTGTGCCCTGTTTCCAGCAGGGGTGAATTTCGGCCCATAGAATCCTACAGCACAGAAGGAGGCCATTCGTTCTATCTTGCCTGTGCCAGCTCTTTCGAAGACTGTTCACTTATTCCCACTCCCCTGCTCTTTCCCCACAGCCCTGCAATTTGTTCTTTTCAAATATTTATCCAATTCCCTTTTGAAAGTTATTATTGAATCTACTTCCACCATCCTTTCAGGCAATGCATTCCAGATCATTACAAATCGTTGCGTAAAAACAATTCTCCTCATATTCCCTCTAGTTCATTTGCCAATTACCTTAAATCTGTGTTGTCTGGTTACCGACCCTCCTGGCCAGTAGAAACAGTGGAAATAGTTCTGTGATTTCTATGACAATAGTTACCAGTTATTGCCACTACTTAAACTTCACCAGCTTTATTTCAAATGCTTCTAGTGTTCTTGTAAATACATCAAATTTGGTTTTACACTTTAACCTCTCTGTATGGTTGTCTGGTCTTGCTGCTTGTGATACTCCTTGCAACGCTGTTACTTGACCCAAGCCTGATTATTTCCAACATTCTGTCTTTTTTTTTGCATGGTCTAGCCCATATCCTGCCCTCCACTCCCTCTTATCGAGTTCAAATGGTACCCAACAGCTATTTCTATATTACAAAGCCTCCTGGTGCCTGCCCTATTTAGGTACAATCCATCACGCATGTAAAACAATGGGAAAGCTGAAGCCATCAACTTTGGTTCCGACCACAAGAACATAAGCATTAGGAGCAGGAGTAGGCCATACAGCTCCTCAAGCCTGCTCCGCCATTCAATAAGATCATGGCTGATCTTCGACCTCAACTCTACTTTCCCGCCCGATCACCATATCCCGCGAGTCCCCTAGAGTCCAAAAATCTATCTACCTCAGCCTTGAATATACTCAATGATTCAGCATCCACAGCCCTTTAGGGTAGAGAATTCCAAAGATTTGCAACATAAAAGTAAACTCTTAAATTTGAAAGACTGAACTATCATGGGACCAAATTTGCAAGAAAACTGAAGTGTACAGGACAGTTGCCTTGACTACCCTTCTTTTTCAACAACTTTGCCCCCCATTACAAAAGTGTACATTACAAGAAAGTTGAGCATGCCAAAATCATTGGTATGAATGTCAGGACATGGAAGACAGCTGGAGAAACAGTAACAGCAGAAATGTAGTCTTCTGTCCCAGACAGGCTGTTTGAAAGCTTTCCTTTCTTGTACTATCCTTAGCAGTGATGAAGATTAATTCTCTTCCCAACAAAGGATGTCACAGTGAAGAACTACCACCACAATCATTGGACATTTTTAGTGAAACTGAATCACTAGAAACCGAGGCAACAAGTCGAAAATGCTTGTATTCCCAACCACTTTCCTTGTCAATTTTCTTTTTGCCCCCCCGATTGCATTGGCATCAAGCTGCAGTATCTCGAACCTTTCCACACCAACATAGTGCATTTCTAACAGGGGCTGCTGGATATAGATCAGCTCCCCCTGGTCACTTTGTCATCCTGAACCAACCACTTGCAATCTTGGTGTCCTATTTAACCCTGAGCTGACCTGGTGGCTCCATATCCTCTCCATTACAAAGAACATCTATTTCCAACTTCATGGGGTCGAAATTCAGTTGCTAACGCCTGCTGATAATGCCAGTGTTAGGTGTTAACTGGAAGTTAGGCAGATTGGAGTGGCGCTCGGTGCTGTTCATACCTGACGTGAAATGCGATGGTAATTTTTTAAGAGCGTTAAAACGTAACATACCGCCGGCTAATGCCATGGAAATCATGACGTCAGTACGCAAGCAACGCCTCCTTGGCGCCCTTCTCGGCACATTCACTTTTGCCGCCTCACTTAATGCCCCAAGAGGGGATGCCAGGCTGCCTGTTGGTGGCCCGGCCGAACCCAGGGGCATATTTGTCAGACCGACCTAGCAGTCGGCTGAAAGAAAAAATATGGCTGCAGCAGCAATAGTCCCTCCTCTTTAAGGGAAGCCGCACCACCGCTGTAGAAGGCCACAATCTCACTGGATCACCGGGTGAAAGCTTGTTTTTGGACCGCCGGCCGGGCCGAAGATTTTCAGAGGGGAATGTTGCCGTCGGGAGGTTAGATCGGGGGCGGGCATGGTGATGATGCGCATACCGCAGATCGGCAGCAACGGAGCGGTTGGGGGGCATCGGGGCACTGCTGGGAA
The DNA here is from genome assembly GCF_044704955.1 of Pristiophorus japonicus. Classification (NCBI taxonomy): domain Eukaryota; kingdom Metazoa; phylum Chordata; class Chondrichthyes; family Pristiophoridae; genus Pristiophorus; species Pristiophorus japonicus. Next base: position 48,337,721 of record NC_091992.1, on the reverse strand, counting down.
AACTCAGGAGGGCAATTGGGCTAGCAGCGGCCATTCCACCAGAAGTCGGTGGCCACTCCACTCCACAGCGTGGCTGCCAATTTGCGGTGGTAACAGGCCTGAAGGAAAGGGGTAACTTCAGTCCCCATATCTTCACAAAGTCAGCATATGTGGTCACCTTCCCACAGGTCTTTACTTTGTCTTAAATAGGACTTTACCACCCCTTCAATTCTCCCTCCCATGCCTACTGCTCCTCCGCAATGGGGTCTCAGGGCCTTCAGCAAGGCTGGTAGTCGGCTGCTGACTTGGACCTGCAGCCACACATGATGGTCTAGCAGGACATCCCCAACCAGCTTGGGCCCTGGCTGCAGACTGCATAACCTCAGCATGGGTGGAAGCACTCTGTTGTGGGTGGCGTGCAGAGAGCGGCAACAGCAGCAAAGGTGGAATGATGTCGTCCTGAGAAACGACATGATGGTCCAATTGGCCCAACAGGCTGATACTCCCCCAGGGCAGAGCATCATCACCTGCAGAAATCTGGGTGAGGTCAGATTGCTGCCCTGGTTCAGCAAGGTTAGGGCCCCGTTCAACTGATGGGGCCCCAGACCGGATGACAGCGGTCAGTGTGTCCATTGAATCTATTTGCCTCGACATCAAGAGTGTCTGCAACTGCAGTACACCAGAGAGCTGACTCAGGGCACCACGCACTGATGACATTTGAGTATGGAGGCCTACAATGGCATCGACCTAGTGCTCAATGAACACTGCAACGTCAGCCATAGCCCATGCCACCATGTCTGGGACCCCATAGTCACTGTTTGCATCCAGCATCAATGGTATCTACTAAGGATGGGCTTGGTGGGCTGCTGAGAGGCATGAGCAATAGTTGAGGTGGACTACTCCACTCTCACAGCTAATGTATCAAGACTCGGTGGTACCCTTGCTAGTGCACGCAGCACATCGCTGTGCAACTGCAGGGATTGTCTTGCAACAACCTCTAAGTTGCAATGGTGCGCCACAAGGGGCACTGTGGTGGGAGACCCGAAAGTACCTGCGAGACAGAGTATAAAAGGCTGCCCACCACACTTGAGAGGCACTCTGGAGTTACACAATAAAGGACTAAGGTCACAGCAGTTACTACAACACCAGACTGTGTGGAGTCAGTGATTTGAATGCTATATACATCACAAATTGGCGACGAGGACACACACGAACGCACTGATAGAGAAGCGTAAGGCGATATTGCTGTCCAGTTGAGGCGATGAGGTTTACCGTCTCGTCAGGGATTTGCTGGCACCTGCGAGCGCCAAGGACAAGTCATATGAGCAGCTGATTGAACTCATTTGCAACCAACTGAAACCGAAGGAGAGCATTCTCACGGCCAGGCACAAATTCTACCACCACTGCAGACCTGAGGGCCAGGATGTCACAAAATATGCTGTGGACCTCAGGATACTTGCGGCGCCTTGCGATTTTGGCACACACCTTAACGAGGCGTTGCGAGACGTCTTTGTTATGGGGATTGGCCACGAGGGTCTCCTTCACAAGCTGCTATCTACTGAACCTAGTCAGCCTGCAGCAAGCCATCAACATCAGCCGGGCTTATGACCTCGACTTGCAGCACCAAGCAGATGATCCACACGCTCTCGAACCCGGCAGGTACTATTCACAGGATAGCGCCCGTCACGGATAAAACTGCAGAACGTGGCTCTGCCCAGGGCAGAGAGCATGGACTTCAGGGTCCTGGAACTCAGAGTCCGCCAAGGGGGAGCTAATCGAGCAGCACCATGCTGGCGCTGTGGAGGAAGCCATGGGGCTCGCCGATGCAGGTTTGCGGAGTATACGTGCAATACCTGCCACACGAAAGGCCACCTTCAGCGTATGTGCAAAAGAAACACGACTTACCATGTGGCTGAGGAGATGGTAGATGATCTGCTATCCAGCGAGGAGCATTGCGGTTTGGCTCGACGGGCATCCCAGCCCCAGGTAGAAGAAGGTCATGCGTTTGGACTATATACGTGTACCGACGATTCGGCCCCAGTAATGATGGAAGTCAAAATTAACGGAGTCCCGGTGAATATGGAAGTGGTCGGGTCAGTCGCTGATGAGTCAGGAAACTTTTGATAAACTGTGAATCAACCCAGCTCCACGATCCAAGCTGGTCCCGGTCACGGCAAAGCTGCACACCTACACCAAGGAACTGTTCTTGGCAGAGCGGATGTGTAGGTATCTCACGGTGGCGAGACACACGGTTTACCTTTGTGGATCATTGCAGGCGATGGGCCGACGCCACTCGGCAGGAGATGGATGGGGAAGGTCCGTGGGAGCTGGGAAGACTTCATTCCTGCACAGGCTGCTGTCCCCCGTGTTCACAGGCAGAGCAGGCCTCCACCTTCAGATCGGATGGCAGCGAAGGAAGCGTGTGTGGGGTTGGGCAGAGCAGCGGCGGCCGTCGACTCTCCCCTGCAAAGTCTGAGAGTGAGAAAGAGGCACTGGAACCAGCAGCAGCACCGACCGAGCTGGAGAAGAGAGAAGGGCTTCGACGAGCTGCCCCAGCAGGCACCATCGGCCCACAGGCAGAGGCGGCCGTTCACGGGGCTTGCAGCGGAAGGAGCGGTGAATCGGCAGTTTCGGGAGCGACGACATCGTGAGGGCCGGTGCTCCGAGGAGCGGGGCTCGTCCAGGATCGGCTGCGGCAGTGAGGAGGTCGGCTCCGGAGGACATGTGTGTGTGTGGCAGCAGAATTCTGCAGAGAGAGGCAGGCAGGCACCAGCAGAGCATCTAAAATGGTGGCGCCCTGTAGAAACCTCGTGGGAAAAACAAAATGGCGTCTTAAAAGGGAAATGTACCCGGGAGTCTTAAAGGGGCCTTACACCGTTGGCGGTCCTCATAAAGAGACTTTTGTAAGGGCAAGAGTGAGTCAAAATGATTACCGTGATTTGTATGATGACGTGATTTATGACAAGAGTTAATATTTTGATGCTAAAATGATTACTGTGATTAAAATGATTGATATGATTGGTGAAAAGAGTTAATATCACAATGCACAGTTAAAAGGGTTAATGGATCTGTGACTAACATGACGAATGGATTAATGCGATTTCTGATTTTATGTGATTTATGCAATTGTTCAGCGGCTGCAGACAAGCCGCAAAGGCAACTATTTTCTGAGAACAGAGGCAACGCACTAGTTGTGATACCCTGTCTCAGCGCAGCCCATTACCTCGGGCAAAAAGGGGCAGTATGCCGCCACCATACCTCACCCAGTGGAACTGGGATTTAATAACTGTTCATGTACCTGCAACCTTTTGATATAACTCTTCAATGCACCCATATGTATCATATAAATGTACTGTCTATGTGTACCTGTTTTCTACTGGAGATTATGTTTGTGTACTTGTATCACCCATATAAGGACTGCAAACACCACATGCTTGCACCGGATCGCAAGCATAATCTCTACATGGGGGGGGGGGTGGGGGAAGAGGGAAGTGGATGGTCATGGACTTACACTCACAAATCAACCAGGACGAACAAGGCCGAGGTTACCGGCAATTTGCTTTTGGAACTGGTGGCGGGGGCGGGGGAATGAGATGTTATGTATTGTCCATGTACATTAAATGTATAGTTACAATGGTGCGCCACAAAGGGCACTGTGGTGGGAGACCCGAAAGTACCTGCGAGACAGAGTATAAAAGGCTGCCCACCACACCTGAGGGGCACTCTGGAGTTACACAATAAAGGACCAAGGTCACAGCAGTTACTACAACACCAGACCGTGTGGAGTCAGTGATTTGAGTGGTACATACATCACAGCCACCATCTGCACCCGTGGTAGGTGCCCGAGAAGGCCCTGGTGGATCTGGTTGGTCATCTGAAAGCACAAACACAGAACAGCGGTTACCTGCAGGGGAGAGGGCCAGGCGTGGGAAAGGCATTCGTGAATGCCGGTTTCATGGAAATAGCTGCACGTTGATGGTGTGAGGGCCAGGTGTCCTGCAGGTCATTGCAAAGGAATTCAACATACCGTCACTGTACCAAGAGGGTTCAGCCACACCCACTGCCATCGCATCAACTTGGACGCCCATCAGGGCAGCTATCTGTTCCTACAACGGACTGAGCACTTGGAGGTTTGGCTCCCCTCCACCAGTCTGCATTTGCTCCCGTCGATTGTGTGCGAGCTTCGCCTGTAACACTAAAGAGAAAGTCAGAGTTAGAGGTCTTCTATCAGTGTGTCCCAAGTGCCTTACATACTTTACTACATTTTACTCTGTGAGACTCTTTACAGCTCGATGTTCAGTACTTTTTACTCTATGACAATCTTCATAGCTCAATGTAACTACCATTCGCGGCGTGGACTTGCTGTGGCAATGCCAGGACCTAACAGTAACGGGGAGGCTACCGTCTTCGAGACGTTTATGAAGACCGAGGAATCAACAACATAAGGGATGGGTCTGCAGAACCGAGTAGCAAAGTTAACAGCACATGCAAGCCCTTGCAGTGGGTGAGGCTGCAAATGGGAACCTTAACTGTAGCCTCATTCACTTCGAGCATGGATTCGGAAACACTACATTGGGCAGAGAGTGAACATTGATGTCCGAGCATAATATGTTGAAGTTTGAAATGAAACACATTCACCCTCACAAGTCACATCAGGTCGTTCCACTTTTTTCTACATTGCATCACTGTCTTTAGCACTGTGTAACTCGCAGACACTTGCTCTGCTATTTCCCTCCATAGCCTCCGATACGTTTGAGGTTGGGATCTCCTCCCAGCCTCTGTCCTCAGCACCTGCTGACGCCTCATCAGGGCATCAAGGAGTGCATCCAGTGCGGCGTCTGTTCACCGATGGGCCGCTGACGCGTTGCTGCTGCTTGGTCTGTCATGCTCACCGTCTGAAGCATTGAGGCATTGAGGCGCCCAATCAACGCTTCAATTCAATCCAGGTGGTGCAACTATGTGTGTGGCGCAGCTCCAAATGATGCCGAACTCCTGGATGTTGAGCCCACGCTTAACAGTCCACTTAGCGCAGTGTAGCGTAGCGTAGGACATCCAGGTAAGTGTGCAACACCATGATTTTATGCTGCTATCAATTCATTAGGCATGAACACTGAATTTCGCATTTGGGGACCGTGACTGAAGCAAAATGTAAAAGATTTCTCTCATGCGGTGACAATGCCTCAAAAATGGCGAGACCGAATTTCGACCCCCATAACTTTGTTCTCCTCCATCCCTAACTCAGCCCATCTGTCTCTGCATTTGACACTCCCAGGCTCAATTATTTCAAAGCCTCCAATCCTTCACCCTCTATAAACTTTAGCTCATCCAAATTATGCTGCCCGTAACCTATGGCTCACCAAATCATGCTCATCCATCACATCTGTCCTTGCTTACCTGCATTGGTTCCTGGTCCTCCAATGACACAAATTTAAGCTTCTTATCTTTGTGTTTAAATCACCTCATGGGCCTCGCTCCTCCTTATTTCTGTAACCTCCTTTAGCCGTACACCTCCTGAACTCACCAATCTTTTGACTCCAGCCTCTCCTTTGTCTCTATTATTTACTGGCTATGCCTTCAGCCATGTAGATTCCACTCTCTGGAATTCATTCACTAGATCGCTCTGTCTCTCCACTTCCTTCTTTAAGATTCTCTTTAAAACCCACCTCTATGATCAATTGAGTACAGTAATGTAGTGATTAGTTTTTTAAAATTTTATTCATGGGATGTCTTGCGCATGCCTGATTGCCCTTGAGCCACCTTCTTGAACTGCTGCAGTTCATCGTAGCAGTTTTTTTGATATGACAGAGTGGCTTGCTAGGCCATTTCAGAGGGCAGTTAAGAGTCAACCACCTCGCTGTGGGTCTGGAGTCACATATAGGCCACTCGAGAGGGCGACAAAATGCAGGTCGATGATTGGTGGCATCTCTTGGAGCGTGATGGAGCCTAGTGGAGGGGTTGGGACCCAGGAGCAGGAGTGGGAGAAGCAGAGGACGGAAGCGGCGAGGAGTGGAGGTTGTAAACTGTGTGGAGCGGAGGTGGTAAACGGTGAGGAGCGGAGGTTGGAAGCGGCGAGGGGCGGAGGTCGGAAGTGGTGAGTGGAGGTCGGAATCGGAGTGGAGTGGAGGTTGGAATCGGGGAGGAGCGGAGGTCGGAAGCGGTGAGGAGCAGAGGTCAGAAGCAGGGAAGAGCGGATGTTGGAATTGGCGAGGAGCGGAGGTCAGAAGCAGGGAGGAGCGGAGGTTAGAATCGGGGAAGAGCGGAGGTTGGAATCGGGGAGGAGCGGAGGTCGGAAGCGGTGAGGAGCAGAGATCAGAAGCGGGGAGGAGCGGATGTTAGAATCGGCGTGGAGCGGATGTTGGAATCGGGGAGGAGCGGAGGTCAGAAGCAGGGAGGAGCGGATGTTGGAATCGGCGAGGAGCGGATGTTGGAATAGGCGAGGAGCGGATGTTGGAATAGGCGAGGAGCGGATGTTGGAATCGGGGAGGAGCGGATGTTGGAATCGGCGTGGAGCGGATGTTGGAATCGGCGAGGAGCGGATGTTGGAATCGGCGAGGAGCGGATGTTGGAATCGGGGAGGAGCTGAGGTCAGAAGCAGGGAGGAGCGGATGTTGGAATCGGCGAGGAGCGGATGTTGGAATAGGCGAGGAGCGGATGTTGGAATAGGCGAGGAGCGGATGTTGGAATAGGCGAGGAGCGGATGTTGGAATCGGCGAGGAGCGGATGTTGGAATCGGCGTGGAGCGGATGTTGGAATCGGCGTGGAGCGGATGTTGGAATCGGCGAGGAGCGGATGTTGGAATCGGCGAGGAGCGGATGTTGGAATCGGCGAGGAGCGGATGTTGGAATCGGCGAGGAGCGGATGTTGGAATCGGCGTGGAGCGGACGTCAGATGCAGCGAGGAGCGGTCAGAATCGGCATGGAGCGGATTTTGGAATCGGGGAGGAGCCAAGGTCGGAAGCGGCGAGGAGCAGAGGTCGGAAGCGGTGAGGAGTGGAGGGAGTGACCGACGAGGAGCAGAGGTTGGGACCAGTGAAGTCCGGAGATCGGGACCAGCGAGGTCTGGAAATTGGAAGCGGAGAGGAGAGGATGGATGAGTCATGGAGGAGCAGAGAGGTCGGAGCCCAGAGGTGGAACAGCGTGGACAAGACCAACGGAAGGCGCAGCATGGCCAATAGCGAGGCTGTGAGCTCGTGAGGCTCACATTGCGTACTGTGAATTCTACATAGATAGATGTCCTGTGGGAAGGAGGCAGAAAGGAGGACAGTAAGAGTATGTTTGAGTTTGTGTGTATGTATTGGCACATGCAGCGGAGCCTGGTCTCCAGTCATCTTGGATCCCCTTCCCATTGGACCAAGATCTTGCTCCGTCAGGCCCATGTGGTGGCTAATGTGAAACGGCCACCCCACGTTAACATAATTCATGCACAGGCATCTTCCACCATTTAAAATGAGTTCATCAGTCATCTGAGCCCTCATTTTTAGTGTGAAAGCAAGTCATCCTCGACCCCAAGGGACTGCCTATGATGATGATGATGATGATGATGGAGACCAGGTAAGGACGGCAGGTTTCCTTCCTTCAAACACATTCGTGAACCAGATGGGTTTTTACAAAAATCCAATAGTTTCATGCTCACCATTACCGATACTAGCCTTTTAGTCCAGATTTATTTAATTAACTGTATTTTAACATTCTCCAACTGCCATGGTGGGATTTGAACTCATAACCACTGTGCTACCACGCCCAAGTGACTGGACAAGTAATCCAGAGGCCTGCACTAATACCTAGCATCATAGGCAGTCCCTTGGAATCGAGGAAGACTTATTTCTCTCTTAACATGAGTTCTTAGGTGGCTGAACAATCCAATACGAGAACTACAGTCTCTGTCATAGGTGGGACAAATAGTCGTTGAGGGAAAGGGTGGGTGGGACAGGCTTGCCGCATGCTCTTTCTGCTGCCTGCACTTGATTTCTGCATGCTCTCGACGACAAGTCTCGAAGTGCTCAGCGCCCTCCCGGATGCACTTCCTCCACTTAGGGCGGTCTTTGGCCAGGGACTCCCAGATGTCAGTGGGGATGTTGCACTTAATCAGGGAGGCTTTGAGGGTGTCCTTGTAATGTTTCCGCTTCCCACCTTTGGCTCGTTTTCCGTGAAGGAGTTCCGAGTGGAGCGCTTACTTTGGAAGTCTCGTGTCTGGCATGCGAACTATGTGGCCTGCCCAGCGGAGCTGATCAAGTGTGGTCAATGCTTCAATGCTTGGGATGTTAGCCTGGCTGACGTCTGTCCTCCCAGGGGATTTATAGGATCTTGCGGAGACATCGTTGGTGGTATTTCTCCAGCGACTTGAGGTGTCTACTGCTCATGGTCCATGTTTCTGAGCCATACAGGAGGGCGCGTATTACTACAGCCCTGTAGACCATGAACTTGGTGGCAGTTTTGAGGGCCTGGTCTTCAAACACTCTTTTCCTCAGGCGGCTGAAGGCTGCACTGGCGCACTGAAGGCGGTGTTGTCAATGCCTGCTCTTGTTGATAGGAAGCTCCTGAGATAAGGGAAGTGGTCCACATTGTCCAGGGTCACGCTGTGGATGTTGATGACTGGGGAACAGTGTTGTGCGCGAGGGAAGGCTGGTGGAGGACCTTTGTCTTACTAATGTTTAGTGTAAGGCCCGTGCTTTCGTATGCCTCAGTAAATACGTTGACTATGTCCTGGAGTTCAGCCTCTGTATGTGCGCAGACGCAGGCGTCGACCGCGTACTGTAGCTCGACGACAGAGGTTGGGGTGATCTTGAACCTGGCCTGGATACGGCGAAGGTTGAACAGGTTCCCACTGATTCTATCGTTTAGTTCCATTCCAGCGGGGAGCTTGTCGACTGTGAGGCGGAGCATGGCATCGAGGAAGATTGAGAAGAGGGTTGGGGTGATGACGCAGCCTTGCTTGACCCCGTTCCGGACATGGATTGCGTCTGTGATGGATCCGTTAGTAAGGATCACGGCCTGCATGTCGTCGTGGAGCAGGCGGAGCATGGTGACGAACTTTTGGAGGCATCCGAAATGGAGAAGGACGTTCCATAGATGCATCGCAGTTGACAGTGTCAAAGGCCTTTGTAAGGTCAAAGAAGACCATGTATAAGGGCTGGCGCTGTTCCCTACATTTTTCCTGTAGCTGTCGCGCTGCAAAAATCATGTCTGTTGTGCCCCTTAGGAGACGAAATCCGCACTGCGACTTCGAGAGGAGCTCCTTGGCCACAGGGAGAAAACGGTTGTGGGGACTCTAGAGACGACTTTCCCAATGGCTGATAGCAGGGAGATTCCTCTGTAGTTGCCGCAGTCGGACTTGTCCCCTTTTTTAAAGATGGTCACGATCACTGCATCTCTGAGATCTCCCAGCATGCTCTCCTCCCTCCAGAGGAGAGAGATGAGGTCATGTATTCGCGCCAACAGTGCCCCTCCGCCATACTTCAGTGCCTCAGCAGGAATTCCATCCGCACCCGTAGCCTTGTTGTTTTTAAGCTGTTTTATGGCGTGTAGTGTTGGGGTCTTACTGAGGTGATGGCGGGTAGCATGCTGCGGGATGGAGTTGAGAACACTCGGGTCAAAGGCAGAGTCTTGATTGAGGAGATCTTCGAAGTGCTCCTTCCAGCAGGCCCTGACTACCTCGGTGTCCTTGATGAGTGTTTCCCCGTTCTTGGTCAGAAGTGGGGTGGGACCTTGGGTGTTTGGACCGTAGGTGGCCTTGACTGCGATGAAGAAGCCTCGCACATCATGGCTGTCGGCCAGCTGCTGTATCTCCTGTGCTTTCTCCATCCACCACCTGTTCTTTAGGCCCCGGGTTTTTTGTTGGACCTCAGCCTTGAGCCGTCTGTAATGCTGCTTTGCTGCTCCCGAGTTGGGTTGTTGTTTAAGGCTCAGAAATGCCCTGCGCTTGCAATCTATTAGATCTTGGATCTCCTGATCATTCTCATCAAACCAGTCCTGGTGTTTCCTGATTGAATGACTGAGCGTCTCTTTGCAGGCACTGGTTGTGGAGACCTGGAGGGCAGACCAAGCGCTGTGGGCATTCTGTGTCTTGGGGTCATCAAAACATGCCAGGTTAGCTGTGAGACGCTGACTATATAGGGCTCTCTTAGCTGGGTCCTTAAGTGCCCCGGCATTGACTTTTTTTCAGCACTGCTTCTGCTGCCCCCTTCGCTTTGGGGCTATGTTGATATCAATGATGGATCGGATTAGGCGGTGGTCCGTCCAGCAGTCATCAGCTCCTGTCATGGCGCAGGTAATGTGCACATCCTTGTGATCCCTGGCTTGGACGATGACGTAGTCGAGCAGGTGCCAGTGTTTGGAGCGAGGGTGTTGTGTTTGTCCCTCTGGCGAAACAAGGTGTTGGTGATGACGAGTTCATGTTCTCGACATTTTGTCAGGAGTAGGGTACTATTGGAGTTGGCTTTCCCTGCCCGGTCTTTGCCAATCACGCCTTCCCAGAGGGCTGTGTCCTTGCCGACTCTGGCATTGAAGTCACCGAGGAGGATCAGTTTGTCGCCCGCGGGAATGCAGGACAGGGATTTTTCGAGGTTGGAGTAAAAACCCTCTTTGGACTCATCTGTTGCATCGAGTTTTGGGGCATACGCACTGATGACCGTGGTGCATTAATTCTGGGACAGGGTGAGTCGAAGAGTCATGAGGCGTTCGTTAACCGCACTGGGGGAGTATTTGAGGCAGTCGACCAGCTCGTTTTTGATGGCGAAGCTGACTCCGTGAAGGGGGCGTTTGTCCTCTGGTTTCCCTTTCCAGAAGAAGGTGCAATCTCCACCTTGTTCCTTGAGCTGGCCTTCCTCTGCCCACCGGTCTCGCTTAGGGCGGTGATGTCGATATCAAAGTGTCTAAGTTCCCAGGCAACTATGGTGGTGTGGCGTTCCGGCCTGTCGCTGTTGGTATTGTCCATGAGGGTCCTGACGTTCTAGGTCCCGAACTTCATGTTAACGGAGTGGAAGATGCCTGTGGCTCCAGGATGATCAGGGCTGGGAACTCAACATCCAGGGGTATTCAACATTCAGAAAGGATAGAATAAAAGGAAAAGGAGGTGGGGTAGCATTGCTGGTTAAAGAGGAGATTAATGCAATAGTTAGAAAGGACATTAGCTTGGATGATGTGGAATCTATATGGGTAGAGCTGCAGAACACCAAAGGGCAAAAAATGTTAGTGGGAGTTGTGTACAGACCTCCAAGCAGTAGTAGTGATGTTGGGGAAGGCATCAAACAGGAAATTAGGGGTGCATGCAATAAAGGTGCAGCAGTTATAATGGGTGACTTTAATATGCACATAGATTGGGCTAGCCAAACTGGAAGCAATACGGTGGAGGAGGATTTCCTGGAGTGCATAAGGGATGGTTTTCTAGACCAATATGTCAAGGAACCAACTAGGGGGGAGACCATCTTAGACTGGGTGTTGTGTAATGAGAAAGGATTAATTAGCAATCTCGTTGTGCGAGGCCCCTTGGGGAAGAGTGACCATAACATGGTGGAATTCAGCATTAGGATGGAGAATGAAACAGTTAATTCAGAGACCATGGTCCAGAACTTAAAGAAGGGTAACTTTGAAGGTATGAGGCATGAATTGGCTAGGATGGATTGGCGAATGATACTTAAGGGGTTGACACCATTCCTGTCTGGTGTAAAAATAAAAAAGGGAAGGTGGCTCAACTGTGGCTATCAAGGGAAATCAGGGATAGTATTAAAGCCAAGGAAGTGGCATACAAATTGGCCAGAAATAGCAGTGAACCCGGGGACTGGGAGAAATTTAGAACTCAGCAGAGGAGGACAAAGGGTTTGATTAGGGCAGGGAAAATGGAGTACGAGAAGAAGCTTGCAGGGAACATTAAGACGGACTGCAAATGTTTCTGTAGATATGTAAAGAGAAAAAGATTAGTAAAGACAAATGTAGGTCCCCTGCAGTCAGAATCAGGGGAAGTCATAACGGGGAACAAAGAAACGGCAGACCAATTGAACAGGTACTTTGGTTCGGTATTCACTAAGGAGGACACAAACAACCTTCCGGATATAAAAGGGGTCAGAGGGTCAAGTAAGGAGGAGGAACTGAGGGAAATCCTTATTAGTCGGGAAATTGTGTTGGGGAAATTGATGGGATTGAAGGCCGATAAATCCCCAGGGCCTGATGGACTGCATTCCAGAGTACTTAAGGAGGTGGCCTTGGAAATAGCGGATGCATTGACAGTCATTTTCCAACATTCCATAGACTCTGGATCAGTTCCTATCGAGTGGAGGGTAGCCAATGTAACCCCACTTTTTAAAAAAGGAGGGAGAGAGAAAACAGGGAATTATAGATCGGTCAGCCTGACCTCAATAGTGGGTAAAATGATGGAATCAATTATTAAGGATGTCATAGCAGCGCATTTGGAAAGAGGTGACATGATAGGTCCAAGTCAGCATGGATTTGTGAAAGGGAAATCATGCTTGACAAATCTTCTGGAATTTTTTGAGGATGTTTCCAGTAGAGTGGACAAGGGAGAACCAGTTGGTGTGGTATATTTGGACTTTCAGAAGGTTTTCGACAAGGTCCCACACAAGAGATTAATGTGCAAAGTTAAAGCACATGGGATTGGGGGTAAGTGTGTTGCCATGGATTGAGAACTGATTGTCAGACAGGAAGCAAAGAGTAGGAGTAAATAGGTACTTTTCAGAATGGCAGGCAGTGACTAGTGGGGTACTGCAAGGTTCTGTGCTGGGGCCCCAGCTGTTTACACTGTACATTAATGATTTAGACGAGGGGATTAAATGTAGTATCTCCAAATTTGCGGATGACACGAAGTTGGGTGGCAGTGTGAGCTGCGAGGAGGATGCTATGAGGCTGCAGAGTGACTTGGATAGGTTAGGTGAGTGGGCAAATGCATGGCAGATGAAGTATAATGTGGATAAAGTTGAGGTTATCCACTTCGGTGGTAAAAACAGAGAGACAGACTATTATCTGAATGGTGACAGATTAGGAAAAGGGGAGGTGCAACGAGACCTGGGTGTCATGGTACATCAGTCATTGAAGGTTGGCATGCAGGTGCAGCAGGCGGTTAAGAAAGCAAATGGCATGTTGGCCTTCATAGCGAGGTGATTTGAGTACAGGGGCAGGGAGGTGTTACTACAGTTGTACAGGGCCTTGGTAAGGCCACACCTGGAGTATTGAGTGCAGTTTTGGTCTCCTAACTTGAAAAGGACATTCTTGCTATTGAGGGAGTGCAGCGAAGGTTCACCGGACTGATTCCCGGGATGGTGGGACTGACCTATCAAGAAAGGCTGGATCAACTGGGCTTGTATTCACTGGAGTTCAGAAGAATGAGAGGGGACCTCATAGAAACGTTTAAAATTCTGACGGGTTTAGACAGGTTAGATGCAGGAAGAATGTTCCCAATGTTGGGGAAGTCCAGAACCAGGAGTCACAGTCTAAGGATAAGGGGTAAGCCATTTAGGACCGAGATGAGGAGAAACTTCTTCACCCAGAGAGTGGTGAACCTGTGCAATTCTCTACCACAGAAAGTTGTTGAGGCCAATTCACTAAATATATTCAAAAAGGAGTTCGATGAATTCCTTACTACTAGGGGGATCAAGGGGTATGGCGAGAAAGCAGGAAAGGGGTACTGAAGTTGCATGTTCAGCCATGAACTCATTGAATGGCGGTGCAGGCTAGAAGGGCCGAATGGCCTACTCCTGCACCTATTTTCTATGTTTCTATGTTTCTATGTCCACTGGAGTTCAGGGTGGGAGGTCACAGCCATGATGCTTACCAGTCATAAGAGGCCAGGGGAAGTAGAAGCCCAGTCGTCTCTGGAAGAGGGGGAAAGGCCAGCCGCCATCGTGGAGGAGAGGCACAGCTGTTGTCGCTGGAGGGGATCCGGTCGCCGCTGGGGAGAGGTCTGGACAACGCTGGGTACCGAACGCCTGGTCGCCGTTGGGGACCCGAATGCACCGTCGCCCAGATGGAGAGGCCTGAATGCGTCTGGGGGCTCGCACGCCCGGTTGGATGCTCACCTAGCTTGCCGGGCACTGTCAATGGTCAGGGATCGGATGGGCCGTCGTCGGAGGAGGAGGTCATCGGGGGGCGGGTGGTGGGGGTGGTGGCGGGAAAAGGTCCAGGTCGATGCTGCAGGAGGCACGCACGTCCGAGTCGTTGCCAATGGGTCGCCTTTTGGAGCGAGGCCTGAGGTAGGCCCAGATTTTGGGATTCGCAGAGTTAGGGATTTAAGGCAGGGATTTATGCACGCCCTATAAGGATCCGTTGGGGCTAGGAGGAATTTAGACAGTGGGAGGGAGGTGGTTGAGGGTGTATAGTTGTCGGATGGCAGGGTAAAGTTGACTCGGCAGGAGAGCTCCCTATGGAACTGCCACCCCGGCGGCCATCTTGTCGACCAACACTGCACTAATAATCTCGAGAATGAAAGTTCAAATCCAACCATGGGAGTTTGATCATTTGAATTTGATTTTTTTTTAAATCTGTCAAAAAAAAACATTCAATAAGATCATGGTTGATTTGATCTTGGCCTCAACTCCATTTCCCTGCCCACTCCCCATAACCCTTAACTCTCTGATCGTTCAAAAATCTGTCTATCTCCACCTTAAATATATTCAATGACCCAGCCTCCACAGCTCTCTGGGGTAGAGAATTCCAAAGATTCACGACCCTCTGAGAGAAGAGGGTCTGGCCTACACGTGATTCTCATCTCAAACCAATATTTTTGACTCTTAACTGCAATCTGAAGTGACCTAGTAAGCCATTTAATTGTAGCTTACCACTGCTGCAGCAGTTCAAGACTGTGACCCATGACCACCTACTCAAGCCAACGAGAGTTGGGGAATAAATTTCAGCCTTGCCAGCAATGCCCACATCCAGATAATAAATAAAACCTTTGGTCACCCTTCGTAATTGTTATGTATTTGTGCTTGGGGTCACCAGACACCAGGGGGCGCCACTGTTGGAGGTCATCGGGCTGTCCGCGCGCGTGCGTGGTCACTGGTATATAAGCGCGGTACCATGTCACGCGGGTTACTTTGGGCGCAAATAAAGTTGGATCAGGTTTACACCTGAGGCAGTTTTCAGTAACAAGTCTTTTGAGTCATTACATTCATTACAGTAATCTCTCATTTTTTGGTTTATTGTCATTTTAAATCACTTCTTTATAAATGTAAGCTATTGTTATTGTAGTATAAGCTTTTGTTATCCCTGGAACTATTCCAGTATTGCCATGTTCTGTTTTGTTTCTCTTGCCCCATAGCCAATTATTAATGTTCCCAATTTTCCTATTCGCTTCACTTCTGCGACCTAGCTCCAGAGCTATCTCTGAGAAGACTATCCCACATTCTATGTTTAAATTTGTTGCTCAGATAAAATATAAAAGAGGTTTGGGACTCAGCGTAGGGTATGGTAGCATCGAGGTTATGTTACCGGACTTGTAATCCAGAGGCCTAGACAAATGATCCACTATGGTAGCTGGGGAATTTAAATATAGTTAATTAAATAAATCTGGAATAAAAAGCTAGTATCAGTAATGGTAACCATGAAACCATGAAACTGCCAGATTGTTTCAAAGTTTAGGCAGTGAAAACTTACTCCAAACTAACTTAGAATGGAGTAAGTGAAGATTTTTGTACGTTGGAAAAAACCTTGTCTACACTTTAGAAAATCAGGTGTAGGTTACAAATTAGACGTAGGGAATGGTGGGGGGGGGCGGGGGTGGTTAAAGGGAAGTTTACAAACATTAAACACTTCAGTTTTACAAATAAAGAGCCATCATCAATAATAACTGATAAATACATCAATAAATCAACCAATAAATCAATCAAAAAAAATTAATAAAAATTTTTTTTTAAAAAAAATCAATAAATAAAACATTTTCTACTTACCGACTGCAGCACCGGGAGTCCTCCAACAGCGTGCTGGGACGGCCCCCCAGTGTGTCTCTGTCAGTGTCTTGATCTCTCTGTCTGTCAGTGTGTGTGTCTCTCACTCTCTGTCTGTCAGTGTCTGTGTTTCTGACAGCGAGGGGAGGGGGAGAAGGGGGGTGGGAGGGGGAGGGGGAGAAGGGGGTTGGGAGGGGGAGAAGGGGGTGGGAGGGGGGTTGGAGGGGGCGGGGGAGGAGGGGGGAGGGAGGGGGAGAAGGGGGTAGGAGGGGGAGGGGGAGAAGGGGGATGGGGGAGGGGGAGAAGGGGGGTGGGGATGGGAGAGGGGGAGGAAGGAGGAGGGAGGTAGATGGGGGTGGGGTGGGTTGGGGGGTGGGGTGGGGGGTGGAGGAGGGGGGAGGAGGTGGGGGGGGTGGGGGGAGGAGAGGAGGGGCGAAGAGAAGGGGGGGAGGAGAAGGGGGGGTGGAGGAGAATGGAGAGAGGAGGGAGGGAAGGAGAGAGGAGGGATGGTGGGAAGGAGAGAGGAGGGATGGAGGGAAGGAGAGAGGAGGAGGGAGGGAAGGAGAGAGGTAGGCGGGGGAAGGGAGAGAAGGAGGCTGAACGGCCGGGCCCCCAGGTCGCGGAGGTCTGGGGGGGAGGGGTTGATCGCGGAGGTCCGGAGGGGGGGGGGGGAAAGTCGCGGAGGTCCGGGAGGGGTGGGGGAAGAGTCACGGAGGTCCGGGGCGGGTGGGGGGGGAAGAGTTGCGGAGGTCCGCACTAGACGCACTAGACGATTAAATGAGCAGAGACAAAGTAAGCATCCCTGAGAGTGCCACAGAAGAGTCCAGAATACTGAAGTTTAATGTATTCTTTGAATATTTTACCAAGGAAATGGGAGCAAGGCGAACAGGTTAGAATCATAGAATGCTTACAACACAGAAGGAGGCCATTTGGCCTGTCGAGCCCGTGCCGGCTCTCTGCAAGAGCACTTCAGCTAATCCCACTCCCCCGCCCTTTTTCCGTAGCCCTGCAAATTTTTTCCTTCAGGTACTTATCCAATTCCCCTTTGAAAGCCACGATTGAGTCTGCCTCCATCATCCTTTTAGGCAGTGCATTCCAGATCTTAACCACTCGCTGCGTAAAAAGGTTTTCCCTCATGTCGCCTTTCGTTCTTCTGCCAATCACCTAAATCTGTGTCCTCTGGTTTTCGACCCTTCTGCCAATCTACTATCTACTCTGTCTAGACCCCTCATGATTTTGAACACCTCTATCAATTTTCCTTTCAATCTTCTCTGCTCTAAAGAGAACAACCCCAGCTTCTTCAGTCCATACATGTAACTGAAGTCACTCATCCCTGGAACCTTTCTAGTAAATCTTTTCTGCACCCTCTAAGGCTTTCACATTGCTCCTAAAGTGCAATGCCCAGAATTGGACACAATACTCCAGTTGCGGCCGAACAATGTTTTCTAAAGGTTCATCATAACTTCCTTGCTTTTGTACTCTGTGCCTCTATTTATAAAGCCCAGGATCCCATATGCTTTTTCAACCACTTTCTCAACCTGCCCTGCTACCATCAACGAATTGTGCACATATAAGAACATAAGAAATAGGAGCAGGAGTAGGCCATACAGCCCCTCGAGCCTGCTCCACCATTCAATAAGATCATGGCTGAACTGACCATGGACTCAGCTTCATTTCCCTTCCCGCTCCCCATAACCCCTTATCTCCTTATCGTTTAAGAAACTGTCTATTTCTGTCTTAAATGTATTTAATGTCCCAGCTTCCACAGCTCTCTGAGGCAGCAAATTCCACAGATTCACAACCCTCTGAGAGAAGAAATTTCTCCTCATCTCAGTTCTAAATGGGGTGGCCCCTTATTCTAAGATCATGCCCTCTAGTTCTAGTCTCCCCCACCAGTGGAAACATCCTCTCTGCATCCACCTTGTCAAGCCCCCTCATAATCTTATACATTTTGATAAGATCACCTCTCATTCTTCTGAATTCCAATGAGTAGAGGCCCAACCTACCCAACCTTTCCTCATAAGTCAACCCCCTCATCCCCGGAATCAACCTAATGAACCTTCTCTGAACTGCCTCAAAGCAAGCACATCCCTTCGTAAATATGGAAACCAAAACTGCACACAGTATTCCAATAATATCCCTCACCAATACCCTGTACAGCTGTAATAAGACTTCCCTGCTTTTATACTCCATCCCTTTTGCAATAAAAGCCAAGATTCCATTGGCCTTCCTGATCGCTTGCTGTACCTATCCTTCTGTGTTTCATGCACAGGTACCCCTAGTCCTGCTGTACTGCAGCACTTTGCAATCTTTCTCCATTTAAATAATAACTTGCTCTGTGATTTTTTTCTGCCAAAATGCATGACTTCACCCTTTCCAACATTATACTCCATCTGCCAAATTTTTGCCCACTCACTTAGCCTGTCTATGTCCTTTTGCAGCTTTTTTATGTCCTCCTCACACATTGCTTTTCCTCCCATCTTTGTATCGTCAGCAAACTTGGCTACGTTACACTCAGTCCCTTCTTCCAAGTCGTTAATATAGATTGTAAGTAGTTGGGGTCCCAGCACGAATTCCTGCGGCACCCCACTCGTTACTGATTGCCAACCAGAGAATGAACCATTTATCCCGACTCTGTTTTCTGTTTGTTAGCCAATCTTCTATCCATGCGAATATATTACCCCCAACCCCATGAACTTTTATCTTGTACAGTAACCTTTTGTGTGGCACCTTATAAAATACCTTCTGGAAGTCCAAATACACCTCATCCACTGGTTCTCCTTTATCCACCCTCTTTGTCACATCCTCAAAGAACTCCAGCAAATTTGTCAAACATGACTTCCCCTCCATAAATCCATGCTGACTCTGCCTGACCAAATTTTGCTTTTCCAAATGTCCTGCTACTACTTCTTTAATAACGGACTCCAACATTTTCCCAACCACAGATGTTAGGCTAACTGGTCTATAATTTCCTGCTTTTTGTCTGCCTCCTTTTTTGAAATAGGGGCGTTACATTTGCAGTTTCCCAATCTGCTGGGACCTCCCCAGAATCCAGGGAATTTTGGTAAATTACAACCAATGCATCCATAATCCCTGACGTTACTTCTCTTAAGACCCTAGGATGCAAGCCATCAGATCCAGGGGATTTATCTGCCTTTAGTCCTATTATCTTACTGAGTACCACCTCCTTCGTGATTGTGATTGTGTTAAGTTCCTCCCCCCCGAAAGCCCTTGACTATCCACTGTTGGAATATTGTTAGTGTCCTCTACCATAAAGACTGATACAAAATACTTGTTTAGATATACCCTCAGGTCTCTCTGTTCGTGCACCCCCTTTAGAATTGTACCCTTTAGTTTATATTACCTCTCCAAAATGGATCACTTTGCACTTTTCTGCTTTAAATTTCATCTGCCACATGTCTGTCCATTCCACCAGCCTGTCTATGTCCTCTTGAAGTCTATCACTATCCTCCTCACTGTTCACTATACTTCCAAGTTTTGTGTTATCTGCAAATTTTGAAATTGTACCCTGTGCACCCACATCCAAGTCATTAATATATATGTGTTAAGAAAAGCAGTGGTCCTCGTACAGATCCCTGGAGAACACCACTGTGTACCTTCCTCCAGTCCAAAAAACAACCGTTTACCACTACTCTCTGTTTCCTATCACATAGCCAATTTCATATCCATGCTCTTTTATTCCATGGGCTTCAACTTTGCTGGCAAGCCTATGTGGCAGTTTATCAAATGCCTTTTGGAAGTCCATGTAAACCACATCAACCGCATTACCCTCATCAACCCTCTCTGTTACCTCATCAAAAAACTCAATCAAGTTAGTTAAACACGATTTGCCTTTGACAAATCTGTGCTGGCTTTCCTTAATTAATCCACACTTGTCCAAATGACTGTTAATTTTGGCCCAGATTATCATTTCTAAAAGCTTCCCCATCAATGAGGTTAAACTGACTGGCTTATAGTTGCTGGATTTATCCTTACACCTTTTTTTGAATAAGGCTGTAACATTTGCAATTCTCCGTCTTTTGGCATCCCCCCGTATCTAAAGGAGGATTGGAAGATCATGACCAGTACCTCGGCAATTTCCACCTGTACTTCCCTCAGCATCCGAGGATGCATCCCATCTGGTCCTGGTGACTTATCTACTTTAAGTACAGCCAATTTTTCTAGTACCTCCTCTTTATCAATTTTTATCCCAACCAGTATCTTCACTACCTCCTCTTTCACCATGACTTTGGCAGCATCTTCTTCCTTGGTAAAGACAGATACAAAGTACACATTTAATACCTCAGCCATGCCCTCTGCTTCCAGGTGTAGGTCTCCTTTTTGATTCCTAATCAGCCCTAGACCTCCTCTTATTACCCGTTTACTATTTATATGTCTATAAAAGACGTTTGGATTCCCTTTTATGTTAGCTGCCAATCTATTCTCATACTCTCTCTTTGTCTCTCTTATTTCCTTTTTCACTTCCCCTCTGAACTTTCTATATTCAGCCTGGTTGTCACTTAAATTCTCAATCTGACATCGGCCCCCTTTTTCTGCTTCATCTTACTCTCTGTCTCTTTCATCAACCAGGGTGCTCTGGCTTGTGTTACCCTATCTTTCCACCTCGTGGAAACATAACTTGACTGTACCCAAACCATCTCCTCACTGAGTGCTCCCCACTGAGCCACAGCTGACACTTAGACCTTCTTGTATTTTGCCTTCGTCTGACCCAACATAATACTGCACTAATTCATACTCCTGTGCTATCTGTCTCTCCCAATCCTTTGTGCAGCAGCTTAATGCTGCATCCTGGTGCCCATCCCCCTGCCATTCCTCACCAGCAGTAGCAAACCGCACTCACCCCTGCCCCCCCCACCACCTCGAGGATGTTGGTCCTGACTCTGTTGAGGTGCAACCCGTCCGGCCTGTACAGGTCCCACCTTTCCCAGAACCACTCCTAAGGTCCCATGAATCTGAAGCCCTCCCTCCTGCACCATCTCTCCAACTACGCCTTCATCTGCTCTTTGCTCCTATTTCTATATTTACTAGCTTGTGGCACTGGGAGCAATCCAGAGATTATTACCGTTTGACATCCTGTTTATAAGTCTCTTTCCCAGCTCCCGAAAATCTGCTTGCAGCACCTCATCCCTCTTTCTACTTATGTCGTTGACACCAATATGGACTATGACCTCTGGCTATTCACCCTCACCCCTCAGAATATCCTGCACTCCTGGGGTTGTTTTTGAGCGAGACAAGTAAGAAAAACAATTATATAGACACAATGGGCCCAAGTTTTGGATCCCCGGTAGAACGGCGCACCTCGGAGAAGCCTGCCTAATTTGTAGAACTGAAAAAGCGCCAAATACTTACCTTGCGATTCTCCGATATCTGTAGGCCCGTTTGTAGCTTGGCGCGGCACAGCAGGAGCTGCTGGGGGCGGAGCTACAGCCCTGCACCAAAAAGAGTGCCGGCAGCTGCGCGCATGCGCAGTGGAGGCTGCGCACGTGAGCAGTAGCTCCTGGCCCTCCCAGCGCGTCCTGTCTCCGGGCAACTACCCTATCCCTGGCTGAAAGGATGTCGCCCCTATCCCGGGCCGAGCGGCCTGCCTGCCCTTACCTCCTCGGCGGCGGGGCCCGCCCGACTAGCATCTCGGGGGCCGCTCTGCCCGAACTCCTCTTCGGCAGCGGGCCTGCCCGACCGGCATCTCAGTGAGGCCCACCTGAGCAGCTCTTCAGCAAACTGTTGGAGAGCTCCTGGTGCTGAAGTAGATGAGTAGAAACTTTTACATTTTTTATTTATTGATTGATTTTTAATTTTCTTTGATTTTTAATTTTTTAATTTTTTTTGATTGATTGATTTATTGGTTGATTTATTGATTTATTGATTTATTTATCATTTATTATTGATGATGACTCGTTATTGGTAAAAGTGAAGTGTTTATTGCTTTGTAAAATCCCCTAACTTCCCTCTAACTTCCCTTCCCCCCCCCACCATCTCTCGCTACCTGCGCCTAATTTATAAAGTGTAGGCAAGGTTTTTCTGAACGTACAAAAATCGATACTTACCCATTTCTAAGTTAGTTTGGAGTAACTTTTTGCTGCCAAAACTTTCAAAACAGGCTGGTAACGCCCCATTTTGAAAAAAAAACTGTACTAAAACGAAACTATTCTAACTAACTAGAACTGGAGCGAACTAAATGCCGAGAATTGCGATTTCTAAGATACTCCATACTAAACTAGTTGCTCCAAAAAAATAGGCCAAAACTTGAGCCCAATGAATGGAGGTGGTTTTGGCAGTCCCCAACCCACTGCAGAGCAACCTAGTGCTATAATAAATGTAATGACCTCACAGGATGGCTAAGGTAGGAGGAACCAATCATACCTTGTAACAATGATATGCAAGAAGCACGTTTCACAGTTGTAGCCACCTTACTCTCACTGTGTTGAGCATCATAGATAACTTACGAGAAATGTACATGAGTTACTAATAGACCCCTCACAATTCCTTTCTTCCCCTGCAAATGTGTGTCCACTCACAACTTACGATGGTGTTGCAGTAAAAGTCCCACTTGATATGATTGCCAATTGCACCTTTCCTGCACCTTAAATAATGCCCACAGACAGCTGGATGACATTCTTATGTTAGCAAGAAGAGCTGTTTCACATAATGTGCTTTTTTAAAGAAGTGGCCAGACAATGACAGAGAACAGACACTGGGTGTGGATTTCCACCCTCGGGCCTCACAACCCATTAGGAATAAGCCATGGAATTCCTGGACAGGTGAACAGGGTAGCGGTGTATACAGGGAAATAGGAGAGGAGATGCCAGCTACAGATTGGTCCCAACATTCATCTTCTCATGTCCCTTAAGCTCCAGCATCACAGTAATATCCATCATGACAATATGCTGTAAATGTTGCAGGTCTTACCTAATAGTGAAATAACATCAAAAATATTCAGCAACTCATCTTCCCCTGCTTACCTTGCTTCCTTTTCCATCCACTGACGTGTGCTCCAGCAACAAGCAGAGGAAAAGCAGCAAGCGAGAGCAGTCGCAAGAGCAGCCCCTCTGTTTAATTCGGAACCACACCCTCTTCACCGAACCCATTCTGTTATTTCATGTTCGCAAGCACCAGCCCAAAGACACCAACCCAGATGGAATTAATTTAATGCACCTATGGGAAACTCACAGAAAGATGCACAGAGCATGAGAGACTAGCAAGAATTGTGGGTGGAAGGTGAGTAGTCAATTTCACCAGAACGATATTGGGGCTAAAATGGTTCAATTATGAAAACAGGTTGTATAGTCTAGTCTTCTAGTCCCTTGAGTATAGAAAATTAAGGAGTGATCTAATTGAGGTGTTTAAGATGATGAAAAGATTTGATAGGGTAGATAGAAATAAACTATTTCCTCTGCTGGGGGAGTCTATAACAAGGGGACATAGCCTTAAAATTAGAGCTGGGCCATTCAGCGGTGATGTCAGGAAACACTTCTTCACACAAAGGATAACAGAAAAACGGAACTCTCGCCCCCAAAAAGCTGTTGAGGCTGGGTCAATTGAAAATGTCAAAATTGAGATTGTAGATTTTTGTTAGAAAAGGGTATTAAGGGTTATGAAACCAAGGTAGGTCGATGGAGTTAAGATGCAGATCAGCCATGATCTAATTGAATGGTGGAACAGGCTTGAGGGGCTGAATGACCTATTCCTGTTCCTTTGTTTGTAGAAACAGTAAGCCTCACCTAAACAGCCTTGGGGCCCAGTAGTTAAAAGAAGAATGCTTCTTGAGAATCGCATACCAGATGGTGATTTGGTTGGAGAAGTTTATCTGCGGCATCACAATGGACATTTGTACAACCGTGAAATTAACCCTGGAGCATGAGGCAGCTCTGAGAAGATCTGCAGCAGATGGACTAAGGAGAGTTGTAGTTTTTGGTATGGCAGCTGTGACTACTTCCATTACAGTCTTGAATGTCAGAGTGGATACAACAATCTTGCAGAGCTATAAAGATTTCACTGGTACCATTTGGTCCCCTTTCCTACCGAGCAGTGCCCAAGCAGAGCCAGTGTCTAATACTAACGACCTGGAATGTGTATGCAAGTACGATGATGTTGTCTCTCAAGATGCTAACACACATGCGTCTCTCTCCAGATGAGTGAGAGAGACAGCTGCCAGGGAAAACTGACCTTGCAGGAGATGCAGCCTGCAGCAGGTTCCTCTTGGGCCTCAGCTGTGCTGAGACGAGAACCACCCGAGTCCTACAAGGCATGGCGATGCTGTTGAAAGTCAGGGGAAAATGGCTGGGCTTTCTCTTGTTAGAGATGGTCATTACCTGACACTTATGTGGCATGAGTGTTAACTGCCATTTGACAGCCTGATCTTAGATGTTAACCAGATCCTGCTGTAAGGATTCTTTGTTATTAAAGGAGATGGGAATTGAGTTCTACAATGTGCAATTGTCAGAAAAAACCCACTCCTGACTGTATGATGAGGAGAAGATCATTGATGAAGTAGCTGAAGATAGTTGGGCTGGAAATACTTCCCTAAGGAACTCCTGCATTTATGTTCTGGGCGTCTGATAAGTGGCTTTCAAAACCACAGCTATTTGATTTTATATTTAGAACAATGTACATTAGACAATATCAACTGCACGATGTAATTGCTACTAGTAGTTTACACAAAGCAAATGTCCCAGAGCTTTTAAAAACAATTACATCAACATTTATGATAATACAATAACACATATTTATGCTTTACAGACTCACAGCAGCAAGTATGTAGGGCTTGAAAAGACGTTGATGGATTATAAAGTCCTGATTAGCTTAAATATCAACTTGATTTTAAAAAAATCACCAACTAATCTCTTAAGTGAATCATGCTGATTTGCTTGTATCCCTTAAAACCATATACATTTACAGTACAGGAAGCCATGTCACCCTTTGTGTCTGTGCCAGCCTTGGCTAGAGCAATTCAAAACTTATCCCACTGTTCTCCCATCTCCACATAGCCGATGTCTTCCTTTGCCTCAAATATTTATTGAATTTTACCTTAAAAGATGCAATGGCCTTTGCTGCAACAACTCTCTGTGGCAAGGCTCCAATAATCCTCTGTATAAATAAATTTCTCCGAGCCGCTCTCCTCACTCTCTTAATAGAAACATAGAAACACAGAAAATAGGTGCAGGAGTAGGCCATTGGGTCCTTCGAGCCTGCACCACCATTCAAGATCATGGCTGATCAGTCACCTCAATGCCAGCTTCCCACTTGCTCTCCATACTCCTTGATCCCTTTAGCTGCAAAGGCCACATCTAACTCCCTCTTGAATATGTCCAATGAACTGGCATCAACAGCTATCTATGGTAGGGAATTCCACAGGTTAACAACTCTCTGAGCGAAGAAGTTTCTCCTCATCTCAGTCCTAAATGGCTTACCCCTTATCCTTAGACTATGTCCCCTGGTTCTGGATTTCCCCAACATGGGGAACATTCTTCCTGCATCGAACCCATCCAGTCCTGTCAAAATTTTATATATTTCTATGAGATCCCCTCTCATCCTTCTATAAACTCCAGTGAATACAGGCCCAGTCGATCCAGTCTCTCCTCATATGTCAGTCCTGCCATCCCGGGAATCTGTCTGGTGAACCTTCACTGCACTCTCTCAATAGCAAGAACATCCTTCCTCAGATTAGGAGACCAAAACTGAACACAATATTCCAGGTGAGGCCTCACCAAAGCTCCGTACAACTGCAGCAAAACCTCCCTGCTCCTATACTCAAATCCCCTAGCTCTGAAGGCCAACATACCATTTGCCTTCTTCATCAACTGCTGTACCTGCATGTCAACTTTCAATGACTGGTATACCATTCTCCTTTTCCTAATCTGCTGCCATTCAGATAATATTCTGCCTTCGTGTTTTTGCCACCAAAGTGGATAACCTCACATTTATCCATATCATACTGCATCTGCCGTGCGTTTGTCCACTCACTTAACCTGTCCAAGTCACCCTGCAGCCCCTTAGCATCCTCCTCACAGCTCACACTGCCACCCAGCTTAGTGTCATCTGCAAACTTGGAGATATTACATTCAATTCCTTCATCTATATCATTCCTTCATGTATATCGTAAATAGCTGGGGTCTCAGCACTGAGCCCTGCGGCACCCCACTAGTCACTACCTGCCATTCTGAAAAGGACCCGTTTATCCCGACTCTCTGCTTCCTGTCAGCCAACCAGTTCTCTATCCACGTCAGTACATTACACCCAATACCAAGTGTTTAATTTTGCACACCAATCTCTTGTGTGAGACCTTGTCAAAAGCTTTTTGAAAGTCCAAATACACCATATCCACTGGCTCTTCCTTGTCCATTCTACCAGTTACATTCTCAAAAAAATTAAAGAAGATTTGCCAAGCATGATTTCCCTTTCATAAATCCATGCTGACTTGGACCAATCCTGTCACAGCTTTCCAAATGTGCTGCTATTTCATCTTTAATAATTGATTCCAACATTTTCCCCACTAGTGATGTCAGGTTAACCGGTCTATAATTACCCGTTTTCTCTCTCCCTCCTTTCTTAAAAAGTGGTGTTACATTAGCTACCCTCCAGTCCATAGGAACTGATCCAGAGACGATAGACTATTGGAAAAAGATCACCAATGCATCCACTATTTCTAGGGCCACTTCCTTAAGTACTCTGGGATGCAGACTGTCAGGTCCCGGGGATTTATCGGCCTTCCATCCCATCAATTTCCCAAACACAATTTCCTGCCTAATAAGGATTTCCTTCAATTCCTCCTTCTCACTCGACTCTCGGTCCCCTAATATTTCCGGAAGGTTATTTGTCTCTTCCTTCGTGAAGACAGAACCAAAGTATTTGTTCAACTGGCCCACCATTTCTTTGTTCCCCATTATAAATTCACCTGAATCTGATTGCAAGGGACCTACGTTTATCTTCACTAATCTTTTTCTCTTCACATATCTGTAGAAGCTTTTGCAGTCAGTTTTTATGTTCCCAGCAAGCTTCCTCTCATACACTATTTTCCCCCTCCTAATTAAACCCTTTGTCATCCTCTGCTGAATTATAAAATTCTCCCAGTCCTCAGGTTTGCTGCTTTTTCTGGACAATTTATATGCCTCTATATAACACTATCCTTAATTTGTCTTGTGAGCCACGGTTGAGCCACCTTCCCCCTTTTATTTTTACTCCAGACAGAGATGTACAATTGTTGAAGTTCATCCATGTGATCTTAAATGTTTGCCATTGCCTATCCACCATTATTCGCCAATCTATTCTAGCCAATTCACGCCTCATACCATCGAAGTTACCTTTCCTTAAGTTCAGGACCCTAGTCTCTGAATTAACTATGTCACTCTCCATCTTCATAAAGAATTCCACCATATTATGGTCACTCTTTCCCAAGGGGCCTCGCACAACAAGATTGCTAATTAGTCCTTTCTCATTACACATCACCCAGTCTAGGATGGCCAGCCCTCTAGTTGGTTCCTCGACGTATTGGTCTAGAAAACCATCCCTAATACACGCCGGGAAATTCTCCTCCATCGCATTGCTACCAGTTTGGTTAGCCCAATCAATATGTAGATTAAAGTCGCCCATGATAACTGCTTTACCTT
This sequence comes from Pristiophorus japonicus, assembly GCF_044704955.1. Classification (NCBI taxonomy): domain Eukaryota; kingdom Metazoa; phylum Chordata; class Chondrichthyes; family Pristiophoridae; genus Pristiophorus; species Pristiophorus japonicus. The sequence continues at coordinate 48,310,229 of NC_091992.1, read as the reverse complement.
TATTGCACGCATCCCTAATTTCTTGTTTGATACTGCCCCAACCTCACTACTATTGTTTGGTGGTCTGTAAACAACTCCCACTAGCATTTTCTGCCCTTTGGTATTCCGTAGCTCCACCCATACTGATTCCACATCATCCAAGCTAATGTCCTTCCTTACTATTGCTTTAACTTGCTCTTTAACCAGCAACGCTACCCCACCTCCTTTTCCTTTCTGTCTATCCTTCCTGAATGTTGAATACCCCTGGATGTTGAGTTCCCAGCCTTGGTCACCCTGGAGCCATGTCTCCATGATGCCAATTACATCATATCTGTTAACAGCTATCTGCACAGATAATCCGTCCACCTTATTCCGAATACTCCTCGCATTGAGGCACAGAGCACTTCAGGCTTGTCTTTTTAACACTCTTTGTCCCTTTAGAATTTTGCTGCAATGTGGCCCTTTTTGCTTTTTGCCTTAGGTTTCTCTGCCCTCCACTTTTAATTTTCTTCTTTCTATCTTTTGCTTCTGCCCCCATTCTACTTCCCTCTGTCTCCCTGCATAGGTTCCCATCCCCTTGACATATTAGTTTAACTCCTCCCCAACAGCACGAGCAAACACTCCTCCTAGGACATTGGTTCCGATCCTGCACAGGTGCAGACCGTCCGGTTTGTACTGGTCCCATCTCCCCCAGAACCGGTTCCAATGTCCCAGGAATTTGAATCCCTCCCTTCTGCACCACTCCTTAAGCCACATATTCATCTGAGCTATCCTGTGATTCCTACTCTGATTAGCATGTGGCACTGGTAGCAATCCTGAGATTACCACCTTTGAGGTCCTACTTTTTAATTTAGCTCCTAGCTCCCTAAATTCATCTTGTATGACCTCATCCCGTTTTTTACCTATATCATTGGTACCTATATGCAGCACGACAACTGGCTGTTCACCCTCCACCTTCAAAATGTCCTGCAGCCACTCCGAAACATCCTTGACCCTTGCACCAGGTAGGCAACATACCATCCTGGAGTCTCGATTACAGCCACAGAAACACCTATCTATTCCCCTTACAATAGAATCCCGTACCACTATAGCTCTCCCACTCTTTTTCCTGCCCTCCTGTGCAGCAGAGCCACCCACGGTGCCATGAACTTGGCTGCTGCTGCTCTCCCCTGATGAGTCATCCCCCTCAACAATACCGAAAGCGGTGTATCTGTTTCGCAGGGGGATGACCACAGAGGACCCCGGAACTACCTTCCTTCCACTGCTCTTCCTGTTGGTCACCCATCCCCTATCTGGCTGTGTACCCTTTACCTGTGGTGTGGCCAACTCACTAAATGTGCTATTCACGATATCCTTAGCATCGCGGATGCTCCAGAGTAAATCCACCTGCAGCTCCAGTGTCGCAAGGCGATCTGTCAGGTACTGTAGCCGGATGCACTTCCTGCACATGTCGTCGTCAGGGACACTGGAAGCGTCCCTGACTTCCCACATGGCGCAGGAGGAGCATGACACGTGTCCGAGCTCTGCTGCCATGACTTAACCCTTAGATTAACTTAATTTGGCAACAACAATGATAAAAGTTACCTACTGATAGGGAAAAGAAAAAGAAAAACTACTCACCAATCACCAGCCAATCACTTACCCCCTTGGCTGTGACGTTACCTTTCGATTTCTTTGTACTTTTTTGTTTACCTTCTGCCCCTGCAGCTGCACCAGCTGGCTGCTCGACTGCCCGAACTCCTCCTTGATGAGCCTTCTATAGGCCTCCGATCCCGGACTCCCGCTGCTCGACTCATTTAAACAAATTTAAATTGATGACCCCTTAACATTGATTCCCTAACCAAAAGAAAGAATCTTTCTCTATTCAGTCTATGCATGGATGTAAGAATGTGAGTAGTGGAACACTTTCAGGTGAAGGCTGGGGATATTCCCCTCGAGAAAGAGGTTCTCTGGGGAAGTATGAGCAGCTAGAGGCTAAATTAAAAAGCAGAACTACAAAGGTAAAAATCTCTAATCTTATTTACCCTGAGCCACGAGCAAATTTGGTCAGGGTAAATAAAATCAGAGAGATAAACACGTGGCTCAAAGATTGGTGTGGGAGAAATGGATTTCAATTCATGGGGCACTGGCATCAGTACTGGGATAAGAGGGAGCTGTTCCGTCGGGATGGGCTTCACTTGAACCAGGCTAAGACCAGTGTCCTGACGAATCGAATAACTTGAGCTGTAGATGAGGCTTTAAACTAAATAGAAGGGGGGAGGGAACCGATGACCTGAAAGTTAAAAAGAGAAAGGAGAATGCAAAAGTGCAGGGTAGCAATAGGGGTAATGATAACCACAGTGTGACCGAGACAGGGCGCATAATGGCCTTTGCTGCAACAACTCTCCGTGGCATAAGACAAAATTAAAAGCTTTATATCTGAACGCACGCAGTATTCGTAACAAGTTGGATGAGTTCATGGCACAAGTAGAAATAAATGGGTATGATCTGATTGCCGTTAGAGAGACATGGTTGCAATATGTCGAAGAACCAACTATAGGCCCCAAGTTTCCACATGATTCGCTCCTGATTTTTAGGAGCAACTGGTGTAGAATGGAGTATCTTAGAAATCGGAATTCTCGTCATTTAGTTTTCTCCAGTTCTAGTCAGTTAGAACAGTTTCACTTTGGAACAGAATTTTTTTTTCAAAAGGGGGCGTGTCCGGCTACTTACGCCTGTTTTCAAAGTTTCGTCAGTGAAAACTTACTCCAAACTAACTTAGAATGGAGTAAGTGAAGATTTTTGTACGCTCGAAAAAACCTTGTCTACACTTTAGAAAATCAGGCGTAGGTTACAAATCAGGCGTAGGGAATGGGGGAGGTGGGGGGGTTAAAGGGAAGTTTACAAACATTAAACACTTCAGTTTTACAAATAAAGATCCATCATCAATAATAAATGATAAATACATCAATAAATCAACCAATAAATCAATCAAAAAAAATGAATAAGAAATAATTTTTTTTGAAAAAAATCAATAAATAAAACATTTTCTACTTACCGACTGCAGCACCGGGAGCCCTCCAACAGCGTGCTGGGATGCCCCCCCACTTGTGTCTCTGTCAGTGTCTCTATCTCTCTGTCTGTCTGTCTGTCTGTCTGTGTGTGTCTCTCATTCTCTGTCTGTCAGTGTCTGTGTTTCTGACAGCGAGGGGAGGGGGAGGAGGGGGGTAGAGGGAGAGAGAGGGGGAGCAGAGGGAGGAAAGGGAGGGAGGCAGAGGGGGAGGGAGGGAAGGAGGATGGATGGGTGAGGGGAGGGGGAGAAGGGGGAGGGATGGGGGAGGGATGGGAGAGAAGGGGGAGGGGGAGAGAAGGGGGAGGGGGGAGAAGGGGATAAAGGGGAGATGGGGGAGAAAGGAGAAGGGGGGGAAAGGAGAAGGTGGGGGGGGGAGGCTGAACGGGCCGGGCCCGAGACTTCGGGCAGGGCCCGTCCCCAGCACCAGATTTACAGGTAGGTGGCGTTGGGTCGGGTCGGGAGGAGCGCGGGTCGGTGGGGTGGTGGGAGGGAGGTCGGTTCGGTTCAGGTCGGGGGGAGGGAGGTCAGGTCGGGGGGAGGGAGGTCAGGTCGGATCCAGTCCGAGGGTGGGGAGCGGGAGTCGGGTCGGGTCCAGTCCGGAGGCGGCGGCGGGGGGGGGGGGGGGAGCGGGAGTCGGGTCGGGTCCAGTCCGGAGGCGGGGGCGGGGGGGGGGAGCGGGAGTCGGGTCGGGTCCAGTCCGGGGGGTCGGGTCGGGTCGGGTCCGGGGGCGGGGGGGGAAGCGGGAGTCGGGTCGGTGTCGGGTCCGATCCGGAGGCGGGAAGCGGGAGTCGAGTCGGGTCGGGAGGAAGCAGGAGCTGGCCGTGGGAGGAGCCTTCTTCACGCAACCCCAGTGAGGCCATTGGGCCAGGGCTAGGGGCTGCGTGCTTCGGCCCCTCCCACACAGTTTTGGGCGCCTGGAGCTACTGCACATGCGCGCCCACTGTAGCGCATGTGCAGAGGTCCCGGCACTGTTTACAATGCAGGGACCTGCCTCCGCCCCCTGCAGCTCCTGCTGCGCTGCGCCGAGGGCCAGAGGACCTGCAGGGAGCTGGAGAATCTGGAGGTTTTTTTTAGGCGCACTTTGTGGCGTGAAAAACGGGCGTCCAGGTCGGGACTGCGCCGTTCTAGGCGCGGCTCGAAACTTGGGCCCATAGAGCTGGCCATCCTAAACTGGGTGTTGTGTAATGAGAGGGGATTAATTAGCAATCTTGTTGTGCGAGGCCCCTTGGGTAAGAGTGACCATAATATGATAGAATTCTTCATTAAGATGGCGAATGACAGTTAATTCAGAGACTCGGGTCCTGAGCTTAAAGAAAGGTAACTTCGATGATATGAGACGTGAATTTGTTAGGATAGGCTGGCGAATGATACTTAAAGGGTTGACAGTGGATAGACAATGGCAGACATTTAAAGATCACATGGATGAACTTCAACAATTGTACATCTCTGACTGGCGTAAAAATAAAACGGGGAAGGTGGCTCAACCGTGGCTCACAAGGGAAATTAGGGATAGTGTTAAATCCAAGGAAGAGGCTTATAAATTGGCCATAAAAAGCAGCAAACCTGAGGACTAGGAGAAATTTAGAATTCAGCAGAGGAGGACAAAGGGTTTAATTAAGAAGTGCAAAATAGATTTTGAGAGTAAGCTTGCAGGGAACATAAAAACTGACTGCAAAAGCCTCTATAGATATGTGAAGAGAAAATGATTAGTGAAGATGTGATTAGTTGGTCCCTTGCACTAACACACCTGACAGAATCAGGTGAATTTATAAATGGCAGACCAGTTGAACAAATACTTTGGTTCTGTGTTCACTAAGGAAAACACAAATAACCTTCCGGAAATACTCGGGGACGAGGGTCCAGCGAGAAGGAGGAACTGAAGGTGTTAAGTCCTGACTCTAATGTACTGATTTACACGAGACACATGCTGAAGTCAAGGTCACTCAGGACTTGCACCTTTAATTCCAGCTCTCCAGTGCTGCACTTGCCTGAGACCTCCCTTTATATACCTCAGTGGGACAGGTATGGAGTGTCTCCTGCAAGTGCACCCCTGGTGGTAAGGTATGCTTATTGTTACAGGTCATACCCAATTACAGTCATATATAGCATGGTAAGATACAGTTATATACAGTAATGTGAGATACATGACATCACCATCCAGCAAGGTCTTATTGCCTTTATGGATTCAGTCTCTCAGGTGGTCTGCGCTCTCGCGTGGAGCGTCTTCGTTGTGGATCAGTTGTTTGCCTTGGTGCCTGTTTTTCGTTCGGTGTGATTGCTGGTATCTCGCCTGGGCTGTCTGTTTCGTTTGGTGTGATTGCTGGTATCTTGCCTGGGCTGTCTGTTGAGACTGCCCTTTCCTCAGGTTGTTCCACCTGTCTGTCCACCAGGTGTGGTGTGAGTTCCACATTGTAGTTTACCTCTGGTTCTTCAGTGTTATCAGTGAATCTACTTTTTACTTGGTCAACATGCCTCCGGCAGGTTTGGCCATTGTCCATTTGGACAACCAGTAGCCTGTTTCCCTCTTTGTCTGTTACTGTCCCTGCAAGCCATTTGGGACCCCGGCCATAGTTTAGCACAAACACTTTGTCCCCTATCTCATTCCACCTCCCCCATCGAATTTCAGTCATGGTACTCAGTTAGCTTTTGACGCTTAGCCTCAACAATTTCATGCATGTCTGGGAGGATTAACGAGAGCCTGGTCTTTAAGGTTCATTTTATCAATAGATGCGGGTGGAACCCCAGTCAACGAATGCGGATGAGATATGTATGCCAGCAACAGTCGCAACAGGCGGCTCTGCAGCGTGGGACCTTGGATTCTGAGCATGCCTTGTTTAATGATCTATACTGCTCGCTCCGCCTGGCCATTGGAGACCGGCTTGAAAGTGATTTATACCGTGGTTAACTATAAAATCGTGAAATTCTGCGCTGGTGAAGCATGGACCATTATCACTGACCAATATGTCAGGAATGCCGTGCATTGCAAACATGGTTCTAAGGCTCTCCACAGTGGTGGAGGTAGTACTCGAGTTTAAAATGGTGCACTCGATCCATTTGTGTGTGACTGAGAGCATGGCGATGCCAAGGACTGGGACGATTTCTTTAGTATAGGTCCTTAGTTTGGTGTCGATCTTTGTGAGTTTTGGTCTGTTGCTTTTGTGCGGCCACAGCTTTTCAAATTGTTGAACGCTCATGAGGGATTGACTGGCCCCCGTGTCCAGTTCCATGTTGATGGGTATCCCGTTGAGTAGAACCCTCATCATAATTGGAGGCGTCTTGTTGTAAGAACAGTGGACATTGATCGTGTTGACCTGTTGTACCTCGGCGTCCCGTGCACTGTCCCCACCGTCTTCTGGTCCGCTATCCGACCCTTCCAATTCGTATACCAGCCGAGCTGCTGTTTTTCTGCACATGCGAGCCAGATGCCCTGTGTAGTTGCAGTTTCTGCAAACAGCATGCTGAAATCGACACATCTTGGTTGAGTGCCTTCCCCCACATCTCCAACACAGACCGTTTCCATTGTTTCCGAAGGATGAGCTGCATCTGGCTGATCTCCTGTGAGCTTCTCTCAATCTGTTGTTGATTGCTCGCATTGTGGGTTGATGAGGTGTGATCGGCCGTTCATGTTGCCCTTGATTTTGATGGCTTCTGGCGCCACTGTCTGCTGTTGAAGGCCTGGTCTCCTGCCTTTGTCTGTGTGTGGGGGTAGCGGTTTGTTTCACAATGTGAACCCCTTGTTCCGATGCCTCATTGGTTGTCATACGCGAAGTATACATCAGCCTCGTTTCTTCTTCGCCTGCCAAGAACGTCTGTGCGACCAGTGCTACTGCCTCTAGATTCAAGTTCTTAGTCTCTATAAGCTTTCGGAATATGCCTGTGTGGCCTATTCCTTCAATAAAAAAGTCTCTCAGTACTTCTCTCCTTAGTTCATCGGGGAACTCACATGAACTAGCCAGCCTCTGAAGTTCCGCCACGAAGTCGGGTATGCTTTGCCCACACAGCGTCTGTAGTTGTAGAACCTGTGTCTGGCCATGTATAGGCTGCTCGATCGCTTCAGGTGGTCTCTCACCAGTGTGCTCAACTCCTCAAATGACTTGCTTGCTGGTTTCTCAGGTGCCAGCAGGTCTTTCATTAAAGATTATGTTTTCGAGCCACAGCTGGTCAAGAGATGGGCTCTTCTCTTGTCTGCCTTATCATCGCCCAGCCAGTCTTTGGTCACAAAGCTTTGCTGGAACCTTTCTATAAAGTCATCCCAATTGTCTCCAGCATTGTATTTCTTATCTGAGCTGTTGGTAGCCACTCTGTGGATTCTGTGATCCCGTAACTTGTCGCCACTGTTAAGTCCTAACTCTGATGTACTGACTTACATGAGACACATGCTGAAGTCAAGGTCACTCAGGACCTGCACCTTTAATTCCAGCTCTCCAGTACTGCACTTGTCTGAGACCTCCCTTTATATACCTCAGTGGGACAGATATGGAATATCTCCTGCAAGTGCATCCCTGGTGGTAAGGTATGCTTATTGTTGCAGGTCATATCCAGTTACAGTCATGTATAGCATGGTAGGATACAGTTACATACAGTAATGTGAGATACATGACAGAAGGAAATCCTTACTAGGCAGGGAATTGTGTTCTGTAAATTGATGGGAGTGAAGGCCGATAAATCCCCAGGGCCTGATAGTCTGTATCCCAGAGTACTTAAGGAAGTGGTCCTAGAAATAGTGGATGCATTGGTGGTCATTTTCCAACATTCTTTCGACTCTGGATCAGTTCCTATGGTTTGGAGGGTAGCTAATGTAACCCCACTTTTTAAAAAAGGAGGGAGAGAGAAAAATGGGAATTATGGACTGGTTAGCCGGACATCGGTAGCTGAGAAAATGTTGGAATTAATCATTAAAGATATAATAGCAGCGCATTTGGAAAGCAGTGACAGGATCAGTCCAGTCAGCATGGATTTATGAAAGGGGAATCATGCTTGACAAATCTTCGAGAATTTTTTGAGGATGTAACTAGTAGAATGGGCAAGGAAGAACCAGTGGATGTGGTGTATTTGGACTTTCAAAAGGCTTTTGACAAGGTCCCACACAAGAGATTAGTGTGCAAAATTAAAGCACATGGTATTGGGGGTAATGTATTGACATGGATAGAGAATTGGTTGGTAGACAGGAAGCAAAGAGTAGAAATAAATGGGCCCTTTTCAGAATGGCAAGCAGTAACTCGTGGGGTACTGCAAGGTTCAGTGCTGGGATCCCAGCTATTTACAATATACAATATACATTAATGATTTAGACGAAGGAGCTGAACGTAATATCTCCAAGTTTGCAGAGGACACTAAGCTGGGTGGCAGTGTGAGCTGTGAGGAGGATGCTGAGAGACTGCAAGGTGACTTGGGCAGGTTAGGTGAGTGGGCAAATGCATGGCAGATGCAGTATAATGTAGATAAATGCGAGATTATCCACTTTGGTGGCAAATACAGGAAGGCAGAATATTATCTGAATGGTCACAGATTAGGAAAAGGGGAGGTGCAACAAGACCTGGGTGTCATGGTACATCAGTCATTGAAAGTTGGCATGCAGATACAGCAGGTGGTGAAGGCGGCAAATGGCATGTTGGCCTTCATAGCGAGAGGATTTGAGTTTCGGAGCAGGCAGGTCTTACTGCAGTTGTACAGGGCCTTGGTGAGACCACACCTTGAATATTGTGTGCAGTTTTGGTCTAATCTGAGGAAGGATATTCTTGCAATTGAGGGAGTGCAGCGAAGGTTGACCAGACAGATTCCCAGGATGGCAGGACTGACATATGAAGAAAGACTGGATCGACTAGGCTTATATTCACTGGAATTTAGAAGAATGAGAGGGGATCTCATAGAAACATATAAAATTCTGACGGGTGTGGACAGGTTAGATGCAGGAAGAATGCTCCCGATGCTGGGAAAGTCCAGAACCAGGGGACACAGTCTAAGGATAAGGGGTAAGCCATTTAGGACTGAGACGAGGAGAAACTTCTTCACCCAGAGAATTGTGAACTTATGGAATTCTCCACCACAGAAAGTTGTTGAGTCCAGTTTGTTGGATATATTCAAAAGGGAGTTAGATGTGGCCTTCATGGCTAAAGGGATCAAGGGGTATGGAGAGAAGGCAGGAATAGGGTTTGTAGAATTTACCAATATCTCGCAAAGATTCCAGGTACCTTTCCCCTACAGAGGAGAAGAATCCCTTTCTGGGCTTTTAAAATGAGTTTAAAGGTGCAGACAAAACCTGCGGGGGATAAAAGGGGATGCATTCATGGAGACACCCCCCAGTGTTTGGACTCATAGGAAAGGGAATTCAAAATGGACCTAAATTACAGAAGCTTGAGATCCCCTAAACATCTATGGGAAGGAGCATATCAATTTTAAGATTCTACAACATTTTGGCTGCAAAAAAAGTTACCAAATACAGGAGGTAGGGCCAAATTCATGCATTAAGGACCCCAGGCTATGCACCCTCTAAGAGATAATCGAATTACCCAATCAAGCACAATGGAAATCATGGTCAAGAAACTGGACAATCCTAAAACAATGCAAAACCAGTGATAGCACATTCTCACACCCTAATCGAGTTACTGCTGACAAAGGAGACATTTGAAAATCAATGGACAGAACAGTGTAAACAGAGCCCAAGAGATTTGATGGGAGATAACGGAGCCTTTTTTTGGGATATATCTATCCCCCAGTTTTACAAGGAAAGACTAGCAGAACTCAAGACTAGCAGAACACAAAAGCTAGCAAAACACAGACTGGAACTCGGACAGACTTGAACACAGACAGAAACAAGCAGCTGGAGCTGGGGAGTGAAGAAATGGAGTAGTGAAGGAAACTACAAGAAATCGTCAAGGACCGACCGAGCACGAGGCGCACGAAATGGAAGGTTGTCAGGAACCAAATTGACAACCACTTTACAATCTACTTCTGAACGACCCAACGGGGGAGAAATGACCAAAACGGACTAACTAAAACTATTCCTAACCAAAGAAAGTGGGTATTTACTCCATACAACCAAAACGCTACTTAGCGCATCAACGGACGCACCCCAACTGAAGACTACGCAGTCCGAAGTCCTCTCCTCCGTCCGGGGTAAGGCTCACCTGGAAGGCCAAATGCAGCGAACCCCGAAACCGTGATTCACCGGCAACTGTCTAAAGGGATTGGTGAGCATAGCCCCTGAACCCTGAGAGCTATAACTTAGTTAGTTAGGGGAATTGGGAGGGGGGAGGCTGGGATAACTTGTGTAAATGTATCTGCATTCTCCTTTTTACCCCATTTAGAGTTTAAGCTGTATTCTTTTCCCCACAGGCTGTACTTTGACAATTCATTCAATGTATTGTACCCTTCAGTGTGTATTGGTCTGTGTGTGTTATTAAAGGTGTGCCTTTTACTTCTTTTTAAACATAATAAAGCCATACCTGCTTCCTACCTTGAAACTGATTGTCTGTCCAAGTCTGTCACAGTCCCTTCATAATTCCAATGTCTAGAACCAAGGGTGTGGGAGCGATTCGGAACCGCTCATATAAGGTCAGAAGGGAAAGCTGACCCCCTGCAAACCACCCCTTACATAATGGCAACCCAGATCTATGGGAGGTTATCTCTTGGGAGTCAGGAACTTTGCTCACCTCGAAGAATGATACCATAAGTGATATGGTATCACAGGGGGGAATGTAGAATTTACCAATATCTTGCAAAGATTCCAGGTACCTTTCCCCTGCAGAGGAGAAAAATCCCTTTCTGGGCTTTTAAAATGAGTTTAAAGGGGTAGACGAAGCCTGCGGGGGATAAAAGGCGATGCATTCATGGAGACCCCCCCCCAAGTGTTTGGACTCATAAGAAAGGGAATTCAAAATAGACCTAAATTACAGAAGCTTGAGATCCCCTAAACATCTATGGGAAGGAGCATATCAATATTAAGATTCTACAACATTTTGGCTGCGAAAAAGAGTTACCAAATACAGGAGGTGGAGCCAACGTCTGAAGCAAATTCATGTATTTAGGATCCCAGGCTGTCTGGGGGAACTATTTACCCCCTAAGAGATAATCGAATTACCCAATCAAGCACAATGGAAATCATGGTCAAGAAACTGGACAATCCTAAAACAATGCAAAACCAGTGATAGCACATTCTCACACCCTAATCGAGTTACTGCTGACAAAGGAGGCATTTGAAAATCAATGGACAGAATTTGATGGGAGATAACGGAGCTTTTTTTGGGGATATATCTATCCCCCATTTTTTACAAGGAAAGGAGCAGCACGCAGACTAGTAGAACAAGGAAAACTAGCAGAACTCAAAACTAGCAGAATACAGGAGACTAGCAGAACACAGACTCGAAAGGAACACAGACAGACACAAGCAGCCTGCTTGCTCTACAGTGAAGAAATGGAGTAGTGAAGGAAACTACAAGAAATTGTCAAGGATCGACCGAGCAAGAGGCTCACGAAATGGAAGGTTTTCAGCAACCAAATTGACAACCCGGGCCACCACAACCAGCAAAACGACCAACCGAAACCAACTCAGCAAAAACCAAAGAATCGATCTTTATTTCCACTCTACAATCTACTTCTGAACGACCAACGGGTGAGAAATTACCAAAAAGGACTAACTAAAACTATTCCTCACCAAAGAAAGTGGGTATTTACCCCATACATCCAAAACGCAACTTACCGCATCAACGGACGCACCCCAACTGAAGACTACGCAGTCCGAAGTCCTCTCCTCCGTCCGGGGTACGGCTCACCTAGAAGGCCAAGTGCAGCGAACCCCGAAACCGTGATTCACCGGCAACTGTCTAAAGGGATTGGTGAGCATAGCCCCTGAACCCTGAGAGCTATAACTTAGTTAGTTAGGGGAATTGGGAGGGGGGAGGCTGGGATAACTTGTGTAAATGTATCTGCATTCGCCTCTTTACCCCATTTAGAGTTTAAGCTGTATTCTTTTCCCCACAGACTGTAATTGGACAATTTATTCAATGTGTTGTACCCTTCAGTGTGTATTGGTCTGTGTGTGTTATTAAAGGTGTGCCATTTTACTTCTTTTTAAACACAATAAAGCCATACCTGCTTCTTACCTTGAAACCGATTGTCTGTCCAAGTCTGTCACAGTCCCTTCATAATTCCAGTGTCTAGAACCAAGGGTGTGGGAGCGATTCGGAACCGCTCATATAAGGTCAGAAGGGAAAGCTGACCCCCTGCAAACCACCCCTTACAGGTTCTGAAGTTGCGTGATCAACCATGATCATATTGAATGGTGGTGCAGGTTTGAAGTGCCAAATGGACTGCTCCTGCACATATTTTCTATGTTTCTATGTTTCTATCTGACCAAGGATGGGAACTGAATATTCAAGGGTATTTGCCATTTTGTAAGGATAGGCAGAAAGGAAAAGGAGTTGGGGTAGCTCTGTTAATAAGGGATGAGATCAGTGCAGTAGTGAGAAATGATACTGGCTCAGAAGATCAAGATGTAGAATCAGTTTGGGTGGAGATAAGAAATAATAAGGGAAAGAAGTCACTAGTGGAAGTGCTCTACAGGCCCCCAAACAGTAGCTACACTGTAGGACAGAGTATAAATCAATAAATAATAGAGGCTTGTAAAAAAAGGTACGGCAATAATCATGGGCGATTTTAATCTTCATAGTGATTGGACAAATCAAATTGGCAAAGGTAGCCTGGAGGAAGAGTTCATAGAGTATATGCGGGATGGTTTCTTGGAACAATACGTTGTGGAACCAACCAGGGAGCAGACTATCTTAGATCTGGTAATGTGTAACGAGTCTGGATTAATTAATGATCTTGTTATGAAGGATCCTCTTGGGAAGAGTGATCATAGTATGGTAGAATTTCAAATTCCGTTTGAGGTTGAGAAAGCTAGGTCTCAAACTAGTGTCCTGAACTTAAATAAAGGTAATTACAAAGGTATGAAGGCAAGATCCTGCAAATCCCCTGGGAGGACAGATGCACCAACGTTAGCGTCCTCGATCAGGCCAACAACCCCAGCATCAAAGCATTGACCACACTCGACCAGTGGGCCACATTGTTTGAATGTCTGACACAAGACTCCCAAAGCAAGTGCTCTACTCAGAACTCCTACATGGCAAGCGAGCCCCAGGTGGGCAGAGGAAACGTTTCAAGGACACCCTCAAAGCCTCCTTGATAAAATGCAACATCTCTACCGAAACCTGGGAGTCCCTGGCCAAAGACCGCCCTAAGTGGAGGAAGAGCATCCGGGAGGGCGCCGAGTACCTCGAGTCTCGTCACCGAGAGCAATGCAGTAAACAAGTGCAGGCAGCGGAAGGAGTGTGAGGCAAACCAGTCACACCCACCCTTTCCTTCAATGACTGTCTGTCCCACCTGTGACAGAGATTGTAATTCCCGTATTGGACTGTTCAGTCACGTAAGGACTCACTTTTAGAGTGGAAGCAAGTCTTCCTCGATTTCAACGGACTACCTATGATGATGATGAAGGCAGAGTTGGTTAAAGTGGACTGGGAACATATATTAACAGGTAAGACTGTAGAAAACCATTTAAAACTGAGATGAGGAGAAGTTTCTTCTCTTAGAGGGTTGTGGATCTGTGGAATTCGCTGCCTCAGAGAACTGTGGAAGCTGGGACATTGAATAAATTTAAGACAGAAATAGACAGTTTCTTAAATGATAAGGGAATAAGGGGTTATGGAGAGCGGGCAGGGAAGTGGACCTGAGTCTATGATCGGATCAGCTATGACCGTATTAAATGGCAGAGCGGGCTTGAGGGGCCGTATGGCCTACTCCTGCTCCTATTTCTTGTGTTCTTACATTCTAAAAGCAGTAGCAAACATTTAAATAGATATTTCATAACTCTCAGCAAAGATATATTCCAGTGAGAAAGAAAGATTTGAAGAGAAGGATGAATCATCCATTGCTAACTAAGGAAGTAAAGGATGATATCAAATTGAAAACAAAGGCAAAAAAATGTTGCGAAGAACAGTGGAAGGCCAGAGGATTGAGAAAATTTTAGAAACCAGCAAAGAACGACTAAAAAAAATGATAAAGAGAGAGAAGATAACTTGTGAGAGTAAACTAGCAAGAAATATATAAACAGACAGTAAGAGCTTCAGCAGGAATATAAAAAGGAAGCGAGTAACTAAAGTAAACGTTGGTCCCTTAGAGGATGAGACTGGGGAATTAATAATAGGAAACAGGGAAATGGTGGAGAATTTGAAGAATCAGTAGAAGTTAGTGTGTTCCTAACACAGATGAGACTGCACACAGGGAGATTAAAGTAACAGTGACCTCAGTCTTTATTAAGACACTCCAGAGTGAGGAACAGGCCTTAGGGGCTGGCTTATATACAGTGCTCCCAAGGGATGCTGGAATCCCTTGGGACTTCAGGGGATGCACTCCCTAGTGGCGGAACATGGGAGTGCATGCTTTACAGATACACAACAGAAGACACTAAAAGCATTCCAATATTTGATAATCAAGGGGCTATTGAGGACGGTGGGGGGGGGGGGGGGGGGCACTTAAAACAATCAGTGTCACTAGAGAAAAAGTTCTCGGCAAACTAATGGGACTAAATGCGAACAGGTCCCCTGGGACTGATGGCATGCATCCTACAGTCTTAAAAGAAGTGGCTGCAGAGCAGTGGATGCATTGGTTGTAATTTACCAACAGTCCCTGGATTCTGGAGAGGTCCCAGCGGACTGGCAAACCTCAAATGTAACACCCCTATTTAAGAAAGGAGGGAGATGGTAAGCAGGAAACTATAGACCAGTTAGCCTAACATCTGTCATTGGGAAAATGCTGGAGTCCATCATTACGGAAGTAATAGCGGGACATTTAGAAAAATCATAGAGGAGTCAAGCAGAGTCAGCATGGTTTTATGAAAGGGAAATCATGTTTGACAAATTTGCTCGATTTCTTTGAAGATGTAACGAGTAGGGTGTATAAAGGGGAACCAGTAGATGTTGTGTATTTGGATGTCTAGAAAGCATTTGATGAGATGCCACATAAAAGATTACTGCACAAGATAAGAGCTCATGGGATTGGGGGTAATCTATTAGTGTGGATGGAGGATTGGCTAACTAACAGAAAGCAGAAAGTCGGGATAAAAGGCTAATTTTTATGTTGGCAAACTGTAACTAGTGGAGTGCCATAGGGATTAGTGCTGGGATCTCAACTATTTACAATTTATATTAATGACTTGGCTGAAGGGACCAAGTGTAATGTAGCCAATTTGCTGATCATATAAAGATAGGTGGGAAAGCAAGTTGTGAGGAGGATGCAAAGAATCTACAAAGGGATATGGATAGGCTAAGTGAGTGGGCAAAAATTTGACAGTTGGAATATAACGTGGGAAAATGTGAGGTTATCCACTTTGGCAGGAAAAATAAAAAAGTTAATTATTATTTAAATGGAGAGGGATTACAAAGGGATCTGGGGGTCCTTATACATGAACGACAAAAGTTAGCATGCAAGTACTGCAAGTAATTAGGAAGGCAAATTGAATGTTGGCCTTTATTGCAAGGGGAATAGAGTATAAAAGTAGGAATGTCTTGCTACAATTGTACAGAGCATTGGTAAGACCACATCTGAAGTACTGCGTACAGTTTTGGTCTCCTTATTTAAGGAAGGATATACTTGCATTGGAGGCTGTTCAGAGAAGGTTCACAAGGTTGATTCCTGAGATGAAGGGGTTGTCATATGAGGAAAGGTTGAGCAGGTTGGGCCTATACTCATTGGAGTTTAGAAGACTGAGTGGTAATCTTATTGAAACGTATAAGATTCTGAGGGGGCTTGACAGGGTAGATGCAGAGAGGATATTTCCTCTAGTGGGGGAATCTAGAACTAGGGTGCATAGTTTCAGAATAATGGTCGCCCATTTAAAATGGAAATGAGGAGGAATTTCTTCTCTTAGAGGGTGTGAATCTTTAGAATTCTCTATCCCAGAGAGCTATAGAGGCTGGGTCATTGAATGTATTTCAGGTGAGATAGATAGATTTTTGAATGATAAAGGAGTCAAGGGGTATGGGGAGTGGGCAGGGAAGTGGAGTTGAGGCAAGGATCAGATCAGTCATGATCTTATTGAATGGCGGAGCAGGCTCGAGGGACCAAATGACCTACTCCTGCTGCTGCTGCTCCTGCTATTTCTTAGTTCTTATGTTCTTATAAAGGGTCCTGTGCTACCTTCTACAGTGTGAAGCGATATATTTTTGTAGAAATATTGAGGAGTGATAATATAAACTAAATGGTACAATTTTAAGGAGGCACTTATTTGTACTAGCAAAATGGCCACCGTGTCTCTGATTGGCTCTCAATTATCACATGACCTATAGCTGATTCGTCCCCTTGGAGGATAAGCCCCACCCTGAATTTTCTTTGGAATGTGTAACTGGAACCTCCCAGCCCAAGTTCTGACTGACTTTGCAAATTGCAATTTGATCCATTCTGTCTTCAGAAGCCAGATCGCAAAACAAGTTCCAGTTGCCAAGTTCCAGCTGAAGTCCTTTAACCCAGAGCAAGTGCATCCCTCCCCCAGCTGAAGTCCCCTACCCCAGCAGAAGTGCTGCCTTCCCCAGCCGAAGTCCCCTACCCCAGCGCAAGTGCATGACCTTACACCCCCGCTTGCCATAAATGGGGCATTGTGTGTGGGTCACGGATTGTCAACAGGTTTATTGGGTAGGAAATGAATTGTGACAGTGTTGTGACTTCCGGATTTCATTCATTCCAATGATTCCCTTGTAACACACGCACCGAGCTTTCTGAGAAATCGGGTATGAGTGTAAAGGGGGTTGGATGAACATGATCCGTCTTCCCTGAGTTTCCTCTTTCCCCTCTCTCTCCCACCCTGGGTCCCTCTCTCCCCCCCCCTCCCATGTCCCTTTCTCTCCCCACCTCGTGTCCCTCTCTCTTATCCCCCTGTGTCTCCCTTTCTCTCCCCCCCGTATCTCCCTTTCCCCTCATCCCCTGTGTCTCCCTCTCTCCCCCCCATGTCTCCCTTTCTCTCCCCCCCCGTGTCTACCTCTCCCTCTCTCTCCCCCCCGTCTCTCCCTCTCTCCCCCTCCCCCATGTCTCCCTCTCCCTCTCTCCCCCTCTCCCCCCGTGTCTCCCTCTCTCTACCCCCCCTCCCCGCCCCGTGTCTCCCTATCTCTCCCCTCCCCCGTGCCTCTCTCTCCCCCCTCCCCCCCGAGGCTCCCTCTCCCTCCCCCCTCCACCCCCCCATGACTCCCTCTTTCTCTCTCTCCCCCCACCCCCCCCCCATGTCTCCCTCTCTCTCCTCCCCTCGTGTCTCCCTCTCCCTCTCTCCCCCTCTCACCGGCTCGCACTCCTCGCCGCCCGCAGGCTCGGAGGATTCGGGGCCCCACTTCCGGTTTCAGGCGGGGAGGCAGAGTCCAGAGGATGCAGGTGCAGAAGAAAAAGATAAGTGAAGTACAAATAGTCAGCCCACAATTTTAAAGGGAGTACAAGAACAGAAAGACCTGAAGGTGTATGTATACAAATCTTTGAAGATGGCAGGAAAAGTTGAGAAGGCTGTTAAAAAAGCATATAGGATTCTTGGCTTTATTAATAGGGGTATAGAGTACAAAAGCAAGAAAGTCACAGTAAACCTTTATAAAACACTGCTTGAGCCTCAGCTGGAGTATTGTGTTCAATTCTGGGCACCACATGTTAGGTAGGATGTCAAGGCCTTGGAGAGGGTGCAGAAGAGATTTACTAGAATGGTGCCAGGAATGAGCGACTTCAGTTATGTTGGTAGACTGGAGAAGCTGGGATTGTTCTCCTTGGAGCAGAGGAGGTTAAGAGATTTGATAGAGGTGTTCAAAATAATGAACTGTTTTGATAGAGTAAATAAGGTGAAACTGTTTTCAGTGGCAGAAGGGCTGGTAAACAGAGGACACAGATTTAAGTTGATTGACAAAAGAACTAGAGGCGGCATGAGGAAACATATTTTTATGCTTTATACATTTTATGCATTTTTTTATTGTTTTGAAAGGGAGAGGCTCAGTACGAGAGGAGAGGGAACCGTTTACAATATAAGGTAGCATGGTGGCCAAGAAGGAAAATTTCATGGTCAGCAGTTTAATGAGAATCGGGTCAATGGAGCAGGAGGTGGGTTTTCGTGGCTAAGATGAGCTTGGAGAGGGCATGAGGGAGGTAAAGAGAAACTAGAGAAAGACACGTATTTAGGGCTAGTGTGGATGGCAGGGAAGGGTTGCGGTGGGGGGAAGAGGGGAGTTGTGGTGGTGAGCCTGGGAGGAAGTTTGGCTTGATGAGTAGGGGAGGGGGAAGTAGCAGAGGCAGATGATGTATATTTTCTGATATAACAATACCTCTGCTATATGCCAATAACTATAAACTAATGTGATATTTTGTCACAGATTAGCACCACAGATAAAAAGTGTGACAGCTGCTATAATAAAATATAACAAGAAAAATGTTTTCTGATCAAACCGTACTAGAAGGCATATTTACAGTGAATCATCATTCATAGTCACCACCTCTTGCTGATCAGGAAATATGGAGACAGATTTATCAAGGCAAGACAAAGTAAGCTGCCAAAATGTTTGGTGAAGCTTTAAATCATTAATGTGTACAAAATGACTCAGATGTGAAGATGCCAGGTTCATTTAACAACTCTAAGTGTAATATTTCCACTTTTGCACTCTGAAAAGCAAACCCAAAGGTCTCCAAGTCTGTGCAGCAGGGAAGCAGTGACAGGAGTACGATCCAAATTCAGCATTAGAATTTGTATAATTCTTCATCTTTTCCATGTCCAGTGGCTCATGTGGCAACACACTTCTTCCACATCTTTACATCCAGAAGATCATGCCCTAAGTAGTGTCCATAACAAAGTCCCTTTTGCATGGATAGGTTATTAGTCTGATTCAGAAGAAATGGCTAGATGTGATAGGAGGTTTCTGCTCCATTCCCATTGGATGCAAATACCCTGCTAGATGGCAACCCAGTATTTAGAGAGCAGGGGCGAGAAAGTGATGTCCTTACCTCCACCTGGTAGCTCTTGTGCCAGCTGGAGACAGTCCTGGCGGCGGCTGCCATATTGGTTGCCCCCTTTGTGCTGCCTGTAACCAGCAGTGCCTGAAAAAAAAAGCCTCAAAAAATGTTTACGTCACCTACGCGAACTTCGGCACTAGTGCTCAAGTCAGCGCTGGGTCCAAAGGACACCATGTTAACCCGACGTGCAAGCAGGCTGACAGATGCTGACAGGGGTGATATCTGCAGCTATTAAAGGGACACACACATCAATCAGGTAATTTGAATGGAAGGGCGTGGACTGTTTTTAAAAATTTTATTGAAGTGGTGGTTTGCTGCAATAGGTGCAAAACATTTTTTAGTTATTTGGGAGTGCTGCTGGATGCTTGCAAGGGCTCGGATGGTAAGTGAACACCTTTGAGCAGATAGAACATGCTGCGAATACTCAGCAGGTCATGCTACGTCCATGGAGTTCACGTCATGGGTCGATATGCTGACTGACCAACTGAGTATTTGCAGCATTTTATGCTGGCATTTCACATTTACAGTGTCCGCTTGCAGAGGGAAGAGGAAGTTGCAGAAGAGGAGGAAGCCGAAGAGGAGGAAGCTGAGGAGGAGCAATCAAATGGAAGGATGCATTCCAGACAGCCCCTTTTTAGCCAGCATATCCGGGATGGAATCATCTGCTGCAGTCCCACTGCCTGGGAAGGATGCATTTCTTGGGTGTGTGAAATGAGGAAGGCACATGGGTAGAGTTGGGCTGACAGGAGGGCGGGAAATCTAGAGGTGCTTGCCAGAAGGAGGATAATGTGTGAGGATACCCGCATCTTGCATCCTTTCAGCTCCATCGCTGGCCAAGGGCTCAGCCATGCACCGGCCAAGAATGGCCTGCACCGTCTCCGAGCAAGTGAGGTGATGCTAGGAATTGGAGATGTGTCTCGTCATTGGTGAAGATTGTTGATAGGTGAGTGATTGAGGGTCCTGCATTGAGCAGCAGCAGAGAGTGGGATTCGCGAGTTTGGTAAGTGGGTGAGTTTGGGCAAGTGGGGGTGGCAGGTGCTGTTTTGTCTTGTTTTTCCTACCAGTGCTGACACTAGAGCAGCTGATAAGGAGTGCGAAAGTAAGGAGACGGAGGCCCAGAGACCAGCCCAACCAGCTGCAGACAAAAATAGAGGGGTGCGAAATCGAGAGGTGATGTCACAGCCAAGCTGGTAAATGGTTGGCTGTTCGACTGGTAAGTATAACTCTCTTTTAGACTGACTTTTAGATTGGTTTAATTGGCAGCGAACTACTAAGTAGCTGTTTGGTGTTTAAGTAAATTTTAGTAAGTAAATTAATTTAAGGGTTAAGTCATGGCAGGAGAGCTCGGATCCGTGTCATGCTCCTCCTGTGCTATGTGTCCCTGACTACTATGTGTGCGGGAAGTGTGTCCAGCTGCAGCTCCTGACAGACCGCATGACGACACTGGAGCTGCGGATGGACTCACTCTGGAGCATGCGCGATGCTGAGAATGTTGTGGATAGCACATTTAGTGAGTTGGTCACACCGCAGGTAAGGGTTAGGACAGATAGTGAATGGGTGACCAAGAGACAAGGCAAGAGCAGGAAGGTAGTGCAGGAATCCCTTGCGGTCATCTCCCTTCAAAACAGATATACCGTTTTGGATACTGTTGGGGGAGATGACTTACCAGGGGAAGGCACCAGCAGCCATGGGTGGCTCTGCTGCACAGAAGGGCGGGAAAAAGAGTGGGAGAGCTATAGTGACAGGGGACTATTGTAAGGGGAATAGATAGGAGTTTCTGCGGCTGCAACCGAGACTCCAGGATGGTATGTTGCCTCCCTGGTGCAAGGGTCAAGGATGTCTCGGAGCGGCTGCAGAGCATTCTGGAGAGGGAGGGTGAACAGCCAGTTGTCGTGGTACATGTAGGTACCAACGATATAGGTAAGAAGCGGGAAGAGGTCCGACAAGCTGAATTTAGGGAGCTAGGAGTTAAATTAAAAAGTAGGACCTCAAAGGTAGTAATCTCTGGATTGCTACCAGTGGCACGTGCTAATCAGAGTAGAGGGAGCAGGATAGTTAAAATAAATACGTGGCTTGATCAGTGGTGCAAGAGGGAGGGATTCAAATTCCTGGGACATTGGAACCAGTTCTGGGGGAAGTGGGACCTGTACAAAAGGGACGGTCTGCACTTGGGCAGGACTGGAACTGATGTCCTAGGGTAACATTTGCTAATGCAGTTCGGGAGTGTTTAAACAAATATGGCAGGGGGATGGGAACCTATGCAGCGAGACAGGGTGAAGTAATATGGAGTCAGAAACAGATGGTAGAAAGGTAAAAAGCAATAGTGGAAGGCCGAGTAAACAAAGGCAAGCAACAAAAAGGGCCACACTACATCATAATTCTAAAAGACAAAGGGTGTTAAAAATCAAGCCTGAAGGCTTTGTGTCTTAATGGAAGGAGTATCTGTAATAAGGTGGATGAATTAACTGTGCAAATAGATGTTAACAGATATGATGTGATTGGGAGTACAGAGACGTGGCTCCAGGATGATCAGGGCTAGGAACTCAACATCCATGTGTATTCAACATTCAGGAAGGATAGAATAAAAGGAAAAGGAGGTGGGGTAGCATTGCTGGTTAAAGAGAAGATTAATGCAATAGTTCGGAAGGACATGAGCTTGGATGATGTGGAATCTATATGGGTAGAGCTGCAGAACACCAAAGGGCAAAAAACGTTAGTGGGAGTTGTGTACAGACCTCCAAACAGTAGTAGTGATTTTGGGGAGGGCATCAAACAGGAAATTAGGGGTGCATGCAATAAAGGTGCAGCAGTTATCATGGGTGACTTTATTATGTATATAGATTGGGCTAACCAAACTGGAAGCAATACGGTGGAGGAGGATTTCCTGGAGTGCAGAAGGGATGGTTTCCTCGACTACTATGTCGAGGAACCAACTAGGGTGGAGGCCATCTTAGACTGGGTGTTGTGTAATGAGAGAGAATTAATTAGCAATCTCGTTGTGCGAGGCCCCTTGGGGAAGAGTGACCATAATATGGTGGAATTCTACATTAGGATTGAGAATGAAACAGTTAATTCGGAGACCATGGTCCAGAACTTAAAGAGGTGGCCTTGGAAATAGCGGATGCATTGACAGTCATTTTCCAACATTCCATAGACTCTGGATCAGTTCCAATGGAGTGGAGGGTAGCCAATGTAACCCCACTTTTTAAAAAAGGAGGGAGAGAGAAAACGGAATTATAGATCGGACAGCCTGACATCGGTAGTGGGTAAAATGATGGAATCAATTATTAAGGATGTCATAGCAGTGCATTTGGAAAGAGGTGACATGATAGGTCCAAGTCAGCATGGATTTGTGAAAGGGAAATCATGCTTGACAAATCTTCTGGAATTTTTTGAGGATGTTTCCAGTAGAGTGGACAAGGGAGAACCAGTTGATGTGGTATATTTGGACTTTCAGAAGGCTTTCGACAAGGCCCCACACAAGAGATTAATGTGCAAAGTTAAAGCACATGGGATTGGGGGTCGTGTGCTGACATGGATTGAGAACTGGTTGTCAGACAGGAAGCAAAGAGTAGGAGTAAATGGGTACTTTTCAGAATGGCAGGCAGTGATTAGTGGGGTACCGCAAGGTTCTGTGCTGGGGCTGCAGCTGTTTACATTGTACATTAATGATTTAGTCGAGGAGATTAAATGTAGTATCTCCAAATTTGCGGATGACACTAAGTTGGATGACAGTGTGAGCTGCGAGGAGGATGCTATGAGGCTGCAGAGTGACTTGGTAGGTTAGGTGAGTGGGCAAATGCATGGCAGAAGAAGCATAATGTGGATAAATGTGAGGTTATCCACTTTGGTGGTAAAAACAGAGAGACAGACTATTATCTGAATGGTGACAGATTAGGAAAAGGGGAGGTGCAACGAGATCTGGGTGTCATGGTCAATCAGTCATTGAAGGTTGGCATGCAGGTACAGCAGGCGGTTAAGAAAGCAAATGGCATGTTGGCCTTCATAGCGAGGGGATTTGAGTACAGGGGCAGGGAGGTGTTGCTACAGTTGTACAGGGCCTTGGTGAGACCACACCTGGAGTATTGTGTACAGTTTTGATCTCCTAACTTGAGGAAGGACATTCTTGCTATTGAGGGAGTGCAGCAAAGGTTCACCAGACTGATTCCCGGGATGGCGGGACTGACATATCAAGAAAGACTGGATCAACTGGGCTTGTATTCACTGGAGTTCAGAAGAATGAGAGGGGATCTCATAGAAACGTTTAAAATTCTGACGGGTTTAGACAGGTTAGATGCAGGAAGAATGTTCCCAATGTTGGGGAAGTCCAGAACCAGGGGTCACAGTCTAAGGATAAGTGGTAAACCATTTAGGACCGAGATGAGGAGAAACTTCTTCACCCAGAGAGTGGTGAATCTGTGGAATTCTCTACCACAGAAAGTTGTTGAGGCCAATTCACTAAATATATTCAAAAAGGTGTTAGATGTAATCCTTACTATTCAGGGGATCAAGGGGTCTGGAGAAAAAGCAGGAATGGGGTACTGAAGTTGCATGTTCAGCCATGAACTCATTGAATGGCTGTGCAGGCTCGAATGGCCTACTCCTGCACCTATTTTCTATGTTTCTATGTTTCTATGTGAAGCTAGTAGTTCAGTTGGTAGGTGCCGTCTTTTGAAGTGATCTGAGGTCATGAAGCTTCTTTGGGCACTCATCATCATCATCATAGGCGGTCCCTCAAATGAGGATGACTTGCTTCCACACCAAAAGGGATGGGTTCATAGATGTTTCAATGGAGGACTCGATATTCCAGTTCTGAACTGCAGGGCTGGAAGATGCCTATGCATGGATTTTTTTAACTTGTGGTAGCCATTGCACATCAGCCACCACATGGGCTTGACAGAGCTAGGCATTTATCCACTGGCAAGGGTAAACCAGGATGACTGGAGACCTGCTCTGCTGTATGGACCAAGTGTGCACACATATCGCAGTGTGGGCTGGCCCATGCTGCCCTTGAGCCCTCAGCTCTTCTGGGCCCCGCACCCTCATTTGCCGCACCTCTGCCACAAACATTCACTGCACCTCCGCCACGATCTCTCACCGTTCCTCCACCACAAACATTCGCCGCACCTCCGCCACAATCTCTCACCGCTCCTCCGCCATGATCTCTCGCCGCTCCTCCGCCACAAAACATTCGCCGCACTTCTGCCACAATCTCTCAACGCTCCTCCGCCTCAATCATTCACCGCACCTCCGCCATGATCTCTCGCTGCTCATCTGCCCAGACCTTCCCGCTCTTCCGCTGGGCCTGGGGCCCGCTGATGTTCCAGCCCACGCTCTAACTGGCGACCTGGGCCTTGATGATGTCACCCAATTGCCCACCTCAAAATCGTCGCACACTTGGGACGACTCGCGCTGGAAGCTGTAGTGGCATGCTCCAGCTCTTCATACTCCCAACCTGCTGTGGTGTCCTCTCGCAGGTCGGGGTGGCCCACGATGTTGAAGGGCCCGCACTCCAGCTCTTTATACTCCCGACCTGCTGCTAACTGTTAAAGCAGGAAGCCTTGAACTCGTGGCTGACCTGCAGGGTGTATTCGGAGGTCCAGAGCGCCCACACCAGGGAACCCAGCTGCTCGGTCACCTCTCCTTTCGTGCCTGCCTGGCACTGGGCCGGGAATAAAACCCCGTTGAACGGGCAAGGCTTGTCCTCCTGCGCCCGGGCCTCCCCCGAGCCTCTGCCACCCTCCTGGGGGAGGGGGGGGCTCGGGCCCGCCGCTCACCTGCTGCTGGTACTGCTCCAGGGCCAGGAACTCGGCGAAGAGCTCGGTGTTGCTCAGGCACTGCAGTACAGCGTTCATGAAGCAAATGTTGCCGTGGTTCTTGAGGCCGGATAGGCCAGGGGCCGATCAGCTGCTGGTGCTGCTGCTGCTGGTGTTGGACGGGGGGTTGCGGCCGGTGGTGGTGGCAGCGGCGGCCAGGTCGATGCCGCTGATCATCGTGGTGATGGAGGAGGCCGACGAGACCCCGGCCCCCAGCCCGATCACTGGAGCCAGGTGGTGGGGGCAACATTGCTGGCAGTGACGACCTTAGTGATATATTCCCACATTGTTCTTTCTGGAGGGCCTCCTGGACCCTGCACAATGTTGGAGTTGTGCGAGACTCTCGGTATCCCTTCCCTGGCTTGCTGAACCATTTGTGGTAGTGCTGAGGCTGTTCTTTCATTTGTTGACTTTAGGAAAGGAATTCAGTTTTAAGTGCTTCTTTTAAATATTGATTATTTGTTAAAAGACAGAAAGGGCTGAAAAATGTATTGAATCAGTGCATTTTATTTCCCCTTGCTTCGATGTGCATGGCTCTTAAATTTCAGAGCTCCTCACTGTCCACAATGCATTGCGAGCTTCACAGCCTCATGCACAGATGTTCGGGGAAGCAACAACGCCACACCAGCACAACAGATTGGCCCCAGATCCCTCGTGCAACGTCACCAGGACGGCGTTGCGTTTGTTAGCGCTGCGCAACCTACCTCCATGCTCCCCACACTAATTTACCTCTTTTAGTGTGGCGGCCATCAACAGTAGTTGGCAAGGACACCGACTGCTCTCCGGATGAGAACAATTCCCCCCCCCCCCTGAACTCTTGTCTACACTCGCTGGGGCTATCTGGAGTGGAACTCGGACCCTTGAGCTTTCCCACAGAGATGGGACTGCTGCCACTGAGCCAAGACTCACTCACAATTTGTATAATTAGTTCATTTTATTTTAAAAAATAGATGGATTAATCGGGATTTGATATATCCTTATGTGCAAAATCCATGCAAATCAAATATTTTTTTCTCTATTATGGCAGTTGTGTACTGAAAGAATCATGACAGATCTATAAAGGGTTAAGCAAAGTTTTAAAAGACTAAATTGAGACAGTGATATTTTTCAGAAGAATGACAGAATTAATGATATACTGCAATTATCTTCTGTTCAGCATGTCAGTGTTGGTTTAATGCTTTTAATTTCATATCAGCCAATCAGTAATATGTGCTGAGACAAATTTAGAAACGTGATCATTAGTCGCTGTTTCCAGACTATTGGGCTCTAAACACATAAGACACTTATGTGGTAGTAAGTGCCAAGCTGTGAATATTGCAGGTTCTGGCAATAAGCAAAGAAACCCAATCAAATATTGGTTGAAATTATTCAAATGTATCATCTCAATAAGCAGAAATGAGCTACTTTATCTGAATAGGATGTGGTATGCTGGTTGTGATAAAGGGCAGAAAGTGGGGAGCAAAGCCAAAATAGAAAGATGTTAATGTTTTTCAAAAGCTGAAAGCCCCAAATTTCTTGGCCAAGATCTGAGTGAAAATGCCGGAATTTTGAGTGGGAGCTGGTTACACTTGGTCCTTGCACCTTTACCCTACCGTCAAAATTTCTTGTGGATAGTCTTATCATTTTACACCCGCCCATTGCTGGGCATATATTGTCGACATGTAAAAAGGGGAAATACATCAAATGACATATTTCCTGTCATTTGCGGTCTAAAAATACTGGGGAAAAGGGTGTTTGTCCATTGCTGCCATCTGGCACTGTGAAGGTATTATAGGGATTTAAAATTAAAAGACTTGCTTTGGCAATGCAATTGAGCATACAGGGATCAATTGCAGTATTGAATCTGGCATAATATAAAAGGATGTATTTTAATTGTTTTTTAGAATATCCCTGACACCGTTGGGATCCAATTACACTCAGGCAGTACACTACAGCGATGTCTCTCTCCATCCCATCTGAGGCATGCACCAACCTGTGCCACAAATGATGCCTGCACTCGCCCAAAATATGCTGCTGACCCTGGCAAATCGGCTGCAGTTAAGGGTGCAAACAATGAGAAGGTGGAAGTTCCCTCCTCCTGCAGAGCGAATCCAGCGGATATTTGACGCCACCTCTTCATTCTTGTCAAACGGTTCCTCGGATATATAGATCCCTTTTTGGGAGAAAATGTGTTTCTTAAGCAAAGAAAGAAATAACTTGTATTTATGTAGTACCTTTTACATTCTCAGACTGTCCTAAAGCCCTCCACACACATTGACTTCAATTTAAAAGTAATTCAATGTTGTTACATAGGGACACACAACAACCAATTTGTGCACAGTTAGCTCCAAAAAGCAAATACGATGAATGATCATTTAACTTGTTTTGGTGGCATTGTTTGATAGAGGGATTTGGTCAGGACACTAGGAGAAAACCTATTGGTTTTTTAAAAAATAGTGTCATGGGACAGGCAGTTGGAGCCTCAAATTAACATCTCATCTGAAAGACAGCTGCCGTGAAATTGGGATTCGTAGCACCTGTGTTTGGGCGCTATGGGTGGCGTTTGGGTACCAAAATGGTGTCTGATGCATGCACGCACACGAGTGGGGCGAATCGTGCCGATCGCCATATTGTTAAGGGTGTTAGCGTGCGCAAAACTAATGTTCACTGGAACTAAATATTTCAGGATACTTGACTTTTAGAAGAAATAAGCAGAATGGAAAAAGGTGTGTGTGGCAGGGGGGGCGTTGTAGCGCTGATAATAAATGATGGCATAAAGACAGTAGAGAGAAAGGATCTTAGCTCAGAAAAACAAGATGTAGATTCACTTTGAGTGGAGCTAAGAAACAATATGGGACAGAAAAAACTGTGGGGAGCTGTTTATAGGCCGCCTAACAATAGTTATAGTGTTGGGCACAGTATAAATCAGGAAATTAGAGCTGCATGTAACAAGGATAATACAGTAGTCATGAGGGATTTTAATTTTCATACAGACTGGGCAAACTAAATTTTCACTAATAGTGCAGAGGATGAGTTTGTGGAATGTATTCAGATAGTTTGCTAGATCAGTATGTCAAGGAATCAACTAGGGAACAGGTTATTTTAGATTTAGTATTGTGAAATGAGACAGGGTTAATTAATAACCTGTAGTAAAAGAGCCTCTGGGGAGCAGTGATCAGAATATGATAGAATTTTATGTTGAGATTGAGAGTGATTTAGTTAAATATGAAACTGGGGTCTTAAATTTAAACAAAACAAACTATATATGTATGAGAGGTGAGTTGGCGAAGGTAGATTGGGAAACTAGATTAAAATATATGATGGTAGATAAGCAATGGCAAACATTTAAAGAAATAATTCATAATTTACAGTGAATTTACATAGTTAAAAAAAATAAAAACCCAATAGGAAAATGGTCCAATTGTGAGGAGACATTAAAGGTAGTATTAGATTATGGAAGAGGCTTATAATTTTGCCAAAAAGAATAGTAAGCCAGAGGATTGGGAAGATTTTATAATTCAACAAAGAAGGACCAAGAAATTGATGGAGGGAAAATAGAATATGGGAGTAAACTAGCGAGAGACATAAAAACAGTGTGTAAAAGCCTCTATTGGTGTGTAAAAAGGAAGAGATCAACAAAAGTAAATGAGGGTCCCTTACAGAGACAGGAGAAATTATGATGGGGCGTAGGGAAATTGCAGAGACATTAAACAAATATTTTGTATCTGGCTTCATGGTAGAGGACACAAAAAA
Organism: Pristiophorus japonicus; assembly: GCF_044704955.1. Lineage (NCBI taxonomy): Eukaryota > Metazoa > Chordata > Chondrichthyes > Pristiophoridae > Pristiophorus > Pristiophorus japonicus. The sequence continues at coordinate 48,281,630 of NC_091992.1, read as the reverse complement.
ACATCTGGAAATAGTGGGGAACCAAGGTTCTAGTGAGAATGAAAAACTTAAAGAAATTAGTAAAAAATAGTACTGGAGAAATTAATGGGACTAAAAGTCAACAAATCCCCCTGAACCTGATGGCCTATATGCTAGGGTTTTAAAAAAAGGTGCCTACAGAGATAGTGGATGCATTTGTTTTGATCTTCCAGAATTCCCTAGATTCAAGAACAGTTTCCACAGATTGGAAAGTAGCAAATGTAACCTCGCCATTCAAGAAAGGAGGGAGAGAGAAACTAGAGAACTATAAACTAGTTAGGTTGACATCAATCGTCGGGAAAATGCCATATATTAGAGATGTGGTAACAGGGCATAATATGATTGGACAGAGTCAACAAGGATTTATGAAAGGGAATTAGATGAGGGGACCACGTGCAATGTATCCAAGTTAGCTAATGATAAAATGTTAGGTGGGAAAATAAGTTGTGAGGAGGATGCAAAGAGGCTGTAAAGGGATATAGATAAAGTGGGCTGGATTTTGCCGGTGCTCAGAGGGCGGGTTCAGAGTTGGGCCCACTGTCAGAATCTAAAAGATTGACATCCAAGTGGTATCCCGCTCTGAACCCGCCTCCTTGTAAGTTTTCCTAGTGTTGGCTCTGCTAGCGCTTTGCAGACTCGGCACTAAGTGGCGGGTAAGCCAATTAAAATCGTTAAGAAGGTGTTTAAAGATATTTAGCAGCATTTTACCAGCTACTAACCATTTTTCCAACTTTTTCACAAGGTTCTTGTCGGTCGGGGATCACATCAGGTAAGAACGTCGGGTTTTCAACAACTCTCCATTGCTTTGACTAGTTGGCAGCTGCAAAAGTGGTATAAAAGCTACCATTTCACAGCTGTTCACTTTCCAATGTTGGAGCCTTCAGAATCTGGAATACACTTTTGAGCTTTAGGAAGGTTGCAAGTGTTTGGAGTATACTCTCTATCCACAGTCACCTCCTTGGAATAACCTATCTCACCATTGACAGATCACTTCGTCAACTCAACTTCAGCTGCCACCTATTCCATCAGCACGGTGCCCTTGAAAAAATCTCACCTTGGTCCTCAGAATCCCAACATGATCAGCCCCAACACCAATATCGGCAGCCACACCAGCAACTCCAACAATACCACCAACCTTCTCCGCAATCACCTGATGCTGCACAGGACACAGGACATCAGTACCCGACCACATTGCTGCCCGGGAGTCCATGGATGACTTCACCATGGCCAGATTTACTTCACTTGACACTGTACACCCTGACTGCCACATGATGCCCCAGGTTGGCACCACCCCACAGCAAACCATAAAGTATCCCCACAATGCCAAAGCTATTCCTTTCACACTCATTACCTTTGCGGGGGATACCGTTATGTCTCATCATTCACTACAACCCACTAAGCCACTTCCAATGGAGCACACTAATCTGTCGAAGAAAGCAAAGTGTTGAAAATAAAGATTTCAATGTTTGACAACACATTAAGAGAAACTTTACATGAACACTGGCTAAAAGACCTGAGTGTCAACCCTTGTGTGTTGTTAGTTGGTTTGATTGGACAAGGATGACGGTGAGTCTGAGGAGTGGCTAGTGAGATGGGGAAGTAATAAAGTAGATAGAGAGGGATGGGTGGAGGTGCAAGGTAGGTTGGCGTGAGTTAAGGATGTGCAGGAGTAGGATAGGGAAGGCAGAGTGATGGGGATCTGATGAGTGGCACAGCAAGATGAAGTTGAGTGTGGCTTTGCAGTAACCTTTCGTGATAAACTTTCGTGATCATTGAAAGGTTTGCGCCACTGCAGCCTGGTCCTCCTGATGACATCCTTGCTTGTGCCCTCCTGTGCAATGTGCAACCAGGCTGCATTGGTGTCCTGGGGAGGTCTCTTCCACCCATTGGAAGGGAAGAGAACCTCCCTGCATGCTCTTACTCCCTCCATAAGCATATGGAGGAAGTAATGGGAGAGCCTGGGTGCAGCCGTGCACCTTTGTGCAGTAATTGTCACTGTTTGCAGTAGCTCAATGCTGCAGAACACTGATAGCACAACTGTCAAAATGAATGTGGGCATGGTCCTTTCAAGGAAATCGGCTGATGACGTGTCATCAAATTATGTCATCAGATCCGCTTCCATTTTATTGGCTGGGAACCTCACTGGGTGGGCTTAACAAGTCCAATCAGGGCAAAATCACTTTAACAGAGGGCAATTGAACTGGGAGTGGGTCTCAGTCGACTGCACTTAGCTCACCTCGGTAGGTGAAATCGTGGCCAGTGAGTGGGCAAGAACATGGCAGATGGAATATAACACCAACAACCTTCCGGATATAAAAGGGGTCAGAGGGTCTAGTAAGGAGGAGGAACTGAGGGAAATCTTTATTAGTCGGGAATTTGTGTTGGGGAAATTGATGGGATTGAAGGCCGATAAATCTCCAGGGCCTGATGGACTGCATCCCAGAGTACTTAAGGAGGTGACCTTGGAAATAGCGGATGCATTGACAGTCATTTTCCAACATTCCATTGACTCTGGATCAGTTCCTATCGAGTGGAGGGTAGCCAATGTAATCCTACTTTTTTAAAAAGGAGGGAGAGAGAAAACAGGGAATTATAGACCGGTCAGCCTGACCTCAGTAGTGGGTAAAATGATGGAATCAATTATTAAGGATGTCATAGCAGTGCATTTGGAAAATGGTGACATGATAGGTCCAAGTCAGCATGGATTTGTGAAAGGGAAATCATGCTTGACAAACCTTCTGGAATTTTTTGAGGATGTTTCCAGTAAAGTGGACAAGGGAGAACCAGTTGATGTGGTATATTTGGACTTTCAGAAGGCTTTCGACAAGGTCCCACACAAGAGATTAATGTGCAAAGTTAAAGCACATGGGATTGGGGGTAGTGTGCTGACGTGGATTGAGAACTGGTTGTCAGACAGGAAGCAAAGAGTAGGAGTAAATGGGGACTTTTCAGAATGGCAGGCAGTGACTAGTGGGGTACCGCAAGGTTCTGTGCTGGGGCCCCAGCTGTTTACATTGTACATTAATGATTTAGACGAGGGGATTAAATGTAGTATCTCCAAATTTGCGGATGACACTAAGTTGGGTGGCAGTGTGAGCTGCGAGGAGGATGCTATGAGGCTGCAGAGTGACTTGAATAGGTTAGGTGAGTGGGCAAATGCATGGCAGATGAAATATAATGTGGATAAATGTGAGGTTATCCACTTTGGTGGTAAAAACAGAGAGTCAGACTATTATCTGAAGGGTGACAGATTTGGAAAAGGGGAGGTGCAATGAGACCTGGGTGTCATGGTCAATCAGTCATTGAAGGTTGGCATGCAGGTACAGCAGGCGGTTAAGAAAGTAAATGGCATGTTGGCCTTCATCGCGAGGGGATTTGAGTACAGGGGCAGGGAGGTGTTGCTACAGTTGTACAGGGCCTTGGTGAGGCCACACCTGGAGTATTGTGTACAGTTTTGGTCTCCTAACTTGAGGAAGGACATTCTTGCTATTGAGGGAGTGCAGCGAAGATTCACCAGACTGATTCCCGGAATGGTGGGACTGACCTAACAAGAAAGACTGGATCAACTGGGCTTGTATTCACTGGAGTTCAGAAGAATGAGAGGGGACCTCATAGAAACGTTTAAAATTCTGACGGGTTTAGACAGGTTAGATGCAGGAAGAATGTTCCCGATGTTGGGGAAGTCCAGAACCAGGGGTCACAATCTAAGGATAAGGGGTAAGCCATTTAGGACCGAGATGAGGAGAAACTTCTTCACCCAGAGAGTGGTGAACCTGTGGAATTCTCTACCACAGAAAGTAGTTGAGGCCAATTCACTAAATACATTCAAAAGGGAGTTAGATGAAGTCCTTACTACTCGGGGGATCAAGGGGTCTGGAGAAAAAGCAGGAATGGGGTACTGAAGTTGCATGTTCAGCCATGAACTCATTGAATGGCGGTGCAGGCTAGAAGGGCTGAATGGCCTACTCCTGCACCTATTTTCTATGTTTCTATGTTTCTATGGAGAAATGTGGAGTTATCCACTTCGGTAAGAAAAATAGAAAAGCAAAATATTTTTTAAATAGTGGGAGATTGGTATGTTGGTATTCAGAGGGACCTGGGTGAACTTGTATGCGAATCACAGAAAGTTAACATGCAGGTACAGGAAGCAATTAGAAAAGCAAATAGCATATTAGCCTTTATTACAAAATTATTGGCATATAAGGTAAAGAAGTCTTACTGCAATTATATGATAGGGTCTTGATGAGATTACACCTGGAGTACTGTGTATAGTTTTGGTCTCTTTACCTAAGGAAGGATATATTTGCATTATGAGTGCAATGAAGATTCACGAGACTGATTCCTGGAATGGGTGGGATTGTCCTATGAGGAGAGATTGAGTCGAATGGGTCGATATTCTCCAGAATTTAGAAGAATCAGAGGTGATCTCATTGAAACATAAGATTTTTACACGGCTTGACAGGATAGATACTGGGAGGATGTTTCCCCTGGCTGGAGAATCTAGAACTAGGGGTCAGTCTCAGAATAAGGGGTCGGCCATTTACGACTGAGAGGAGGAGAAATTTCTTCACTTAAAGGGCTGTGAATGTTTGGAATTCTCTACCCCAGAGGGCTGTGGATGTTCAGACATTGAGTATATTCAAGACAGAGATTGATAGATTTTTGGATACAAAGGGAATCAAGGGATATTGGGACAGTGCGTAAAGGTGTTGAGGTAGAAGATCAACCATGAACTTATTAAATGACAGAGCAGGCTCAAAGAGCCGAATGGCCTACTCCTGTTATTTATGTTCTTACTGCAGCTACAACTGCAACCTCAGAGCAGAGCAAGGACCGCACTGCCAGTGGCTGTAATGGTGACTGTGGTGATGAACATTTATGCATCTGGCTCCTTCCAGGCTAGAGCTGGAGATATTTGCAACATCTCGCAGTTTGCTGTCCACTGTTGTGTAAGGGGGGGTCACTGAGATGCTCTATTCAAAGAGAGCTTTCATTTTCGCTTGCCAGAGACGAGCAGGCGGAGTGAGCACACGGCTTTGCGAGGATTGCAGGCTTCCCCACGGTGCACGGTACCATTGACTGCACGTGAATTGTTTTGCTGGCTCTACATGTCAACTCTGCCCTGTACCAGAACTGAAAGGAATTCCACCAGCTCAAGATGCTGTGTAACCATAGGCACTGCATCATGCATTTCAATGCCCGGTATTCTGCCAGCAGTCGTGATGTCTTCATTGTGCGGCAGTACGCTGTGCCAGCTGCATTTCAGCCACCACAGCAAACCAAAGGGGGCTACTCGATGACAAGGGCTAGCCATTGACGAAATGGCTCATGACTCCGGTGTTCAAATCACGCACATGTGCGCAGCATGCATACCATGAAAGCTATGCTGCCATACAAAATCAGATAGGGCAGAGCATTGGCATGCTAAAACAATGCTTCTGCTGCCTGGACTATACTGGAGGAGCCCTGGAGAACTCGCCATAGCGAGTGTTAAGATTCAAGGTCCTCTGTATGCTGCACAACCTATCCATCATGCGGGCACAGACCTTGCCATCAGCTATAAGGCGAGTAGCTGAGGAGCAGGACTTTGAGGAAGAGGATGAGGAAGAAGAGGAGGAAGAGGAAGGGAGGAGTAGACAGCCACTGTCTGCCTGGGCTGTCCGTGAATAAGTCATCCGAATGCGATACCAGTAACCACAACCCCAATTCCCCATTCACCCACAGTCCCACACCTTATTTCCCTCTGTCACTGACCATCACAGTGTCTGCTTTGCCACAATGTAAAAATAAAAGCCACCACAAAATAACCATTCCACGCCAAATTTATAAATGAAATCATTCCATTTTTTAAAATTTCAAAATATACTTTATTCATATAAAAATTTTCACAATACGTTGGAAGGCAGTTCAGTACATTTGGATGTGGTCAGCAATTCCATACAATACATTTGGATGCTAACGGCAGTTCCATTCAATCGATTTGCTTGCTTTACATTTCGAGGTACATTTCAGTACAATCCAGGATACATTGTAATACAGTCATCATATTGCTTTACTAGTGGCACTATACGGTACACGGAATGGGTGAGGGTACAGTTACATTTCTTTGCAACATACATTGCTAAACAGAACTTGCATTATGCATGGCACTACATAGGTTTTTTCAGATCATGGTGCTCTATGTATACAAAAAGTTTACAAGTACAGCCCGAGGGGAGTTTTATACTGATTCCAGCCCCTGGGTTTACCGTGGCGGAAGGGCTTTAAACTGTGGCTCTTCCCCACCGTGCCTTTGCGGCGACGGCACCAGTTTTTAGTGCGTCCCTCAGCACGAACTCCTGGATCTTGGATTGCGCCAGTCTGAACACGCAGACATGGACATCTCCTTGCCCTGGAAGACCAGCAAGTTTATGCAAGACCAAAGTGCGTCTTTCACCGAGTTGATGGCCCTCCAGCAGCAGATGATGTCTGTCTCGGTGTGTGTCCCTGGGAACAGCCCGTAAAGCACAGAGTCCTGTGTTACGGAGCTTCTTGGGGTGAACCTCGACAGCAACCACTGCATCTCCATCCAGACCTGCCTTGCAAAGGGGCAATTCCAAAGGAGATGGATGACTGTCTCATGCGCACCACAGCCAACTCGGGGGCAGAGTGCCATGTCTCTGAAACCCCGGTTGTGCATGAACGATCTGATGGGTAGGGCCCTCCTCACCGCCAACCAAGCTACGTCTTGGTGCTTGTGTGAAAGCTCTGGCGATGAGACATTCTGCCAGACGAGTTCGACAGTCTGCTCGGGAACCACCCGACAGAGTCCACCCTCGCCTTCTTTCGTAGGGCATCCAAGACCTTATGTGCCGACCACTGCTTTATGGCCTTGTGGTCAAAGGGTTTTTTTCTGAAAAACTTTTCCATGAAGGAGAGGTGGACAGGCATGGTGCAACTGGTGGGAGCGTTTCGTGGCAGCGTGGCCAGACCCATTCTTCGCAACACCGGGGACAGGTAGAACCTCAGCACGTAGTGACACTTGGTGTTTGCGTACCGGGAGTCGGTGCACAGCTTGATGTGGCCATCAGGATGAGGGCCACATTCGGAACGTCCTTTCCTCCACTGTCCAGAGATTTGTACATCGTGTCTCTGCGGACACAGTCCTGTCATGTATCTCACACTACTGTGTATAACTGTATCTTACCATGCTATAAATGACTGTAACTAGATATGACCTGTAACCACAAGCATGCCTTACCACCAGGGGTGCACTTGCAGGAGACACTGCATACCTGTCCCACACAGGTATATAAAGGCAGGTTTCAGGCAAGTATGGCATTCGAGAGCTGTGAAATAAAGGTGCAGGTCCTGAGTGACCTTGACTTCAGCATGTGCCTCGTGTAAGTCTGTACTGCAGGGTCAGGACTTTACAGGTCCATTTTGGACCTCTAAAGTGGAAGACGGCCCTGCATTCCATATTTCACATAAAAGTTAACTAATCACCCTTGTGCATTCCCTCAGTGCCTGTCTTCTGCGAATCTTTTTGCTGTCCGAGCACTCCGATGCAGTGCTGCCCCAGTGGCTGCAGTGCGGCTGGTGGAAGGCTTCTGACTTTCAGTGGAGGAGACTGTACTTGGCTTTACTTGACTGTACTTGACTTCGAGCAGCTCTGAGCCTAGAACGGCCGGCTGCGGACTGCACCATCTCGGCAAGGGTGGCAGAAGTCTGTGCTGGCTGGCTGGCTGATAGGCAATAGACAGCAAGGGCACTGTAATGTATGCACCAGTGAGTATGCTCACAGGTTTGTAGAACTGTTGCATTGTGAGTGTCTTAGCCAGTAATGTGATGTTCACAAGACTCAATAAAACCCCAGTCAGTTGAGTCTAAGTCATCCATGATGAGTTATGCAGTTGTGAGCCTAGTGAATGAACTGGTAATGTGAGGTGTGATTGTTAAATCTTTATTAATAAACCAATTAGTTCTTAATAGCTATGTGTTGCTACGAATTCTTAAGCAAAGAACCCATGAAGCAAATACATCACAGATACCGGCGCAGTGGCAGGTGTGGGGAGAAGAATGCTATTATCCTGAGAGAGGATAGCAGGTTCGTGTTGCATGGATCCACTGCCACTCCCCCCAGGCGGCGCTTGAGCAATCCTAGTAATCTGTTAAAGGATAGTTTGCTGGACTGCTGTGAAACACTGTAAGCTCCTTTGCACACTGTAATCCACAGCTATGATGGCAGCAAGCTGAGCTTCCACTGCAGCATTCTGACGTTGGGTGGCTTCTGCTTGTACTGCAATGGAAGCTGCAATATCAGCCATTAGTCGCTGCAACATGGTTGGGTCCAAAAGTGTGCAAATTGAGTTTTTAAAAATTCATTCCTGGGATGCGGGCATTGCATTTATTGCCCATCCCTAATTGCACTTGGGAGAGGTGGTTGTGAGCCACCTTCTTGAACTGCTGCAGTCCGTATGGCAAAGGTACTTCCACAGTGATATTAGGGAGGGAGTTCCAGTACTTCGACCCAGTGATGATGGAAGAATGGTGATAAATTTCCAAGTGGTGTGTGACTTGGAGGGGAACTTGGAGGTGGTGGTATTCCCATGCACTTGCTGCTCTTGTCCTTCTAGGAGTAGGGGTCGCAGGCATTCAATAAGGTGCCACATAAAAGGTTACTGCACAAGATGAAAGTTTGTGGGGTTGGGGGTAATATATTAGCATGGATAGAGGATTGGCTAACTAGCAGAAAACAGAGAGTCAGGATAAACGGGTAATTTTCCGGTTGGCAAACAGTAACTAGTGGGGTGCCACAGAGATCGGTGCTGGGGCCTCAACTATTTACAGTTTTTATTAATGATCTGGATGAAGGGACCAAGTGTAATTTAGCCAAGTTTGCTGATGATACAAAGATGGTTGGGAAAGCAAGTTGTGAGGAATACGCAAAAAATCTGCAAAGGGTTATAGACAGACTAAGTGGGCAAACATTTGGCAGATGGAGTATAATGTGGGGAAAGTGTGAGGTTATCCACTTTGGCAGAAAAAATAAAAAAGCAAATTATTATTTAAATGGAGAAAAATTACAAAATGCAGCAGTATAGAGGGACCTGGGGGTCCTTGTGCATGAATCACAAAAAGTTAATATGCAGATACGGCAAGTAATCAGGAAGGCAAATGGAATGTTGGCCTTTATTGCAAGGGGGATAGAGTATAAAAGCAGAGAAGTCCTGCTATAACTGTACAGGGCATTGGTGAGTCCACAGCGAGAGTACTGAGTACAGTTTTGGTCTCCGTATTTAAGGAGGGATATACTTGCATTGGAGGCAGCTCAGAGAAGGTTCACTCGGTTGATTCCTGAGATGAAGGGGGTGACTTACGAAGAAAGGTTGAGCAGGTTGGGCCTGTACTAATTGGTGTTCAGAAAAATGAGGGGTGATCTTATTGAGACATATAAGATAATGAGGGGGCTCGACAAGGTAGATGCAGAGAGGATGAGGAATCTAGAACTAGGGGGCATAGTTTTAGAATAAGGGGTTGCCCATTCAAAACTGAGATGAGGAGGAATTTCTTCTCTCACAAGGTTGTAAATCTGTGGAATTCTCTGCTCCAGAGAGCTGTGGAGGCTGGGTCATTGAATATATTTAAGGTGGAGATAGACAGGTTTTTGAACAATAAGGGAGTAAAGGGATATGGGGAGCGGGCAGGGAAGTGGAGCTGAGTGTATGATCAGATCAATAAATAGCAGGCTCGAGGGACCTCCTATTTATGTTCTCATAGTCTTATGTTCGTGTGGAGCTGTTGAAGAAGCCTTGGTGAGTTGCTGCAGTGCATCTTGTGGTGAACACAGTGATGGACAGAGTGAATGTTTAAGGTGGTGGATGGGTGCCGATCAAGCGGGCGGCTCTGTCTGAATGGTGTCGAGCTTCTTGAATGTTGTTGGAGCTACATTCATCCAGGCAGATGGGTATGCACAACGAAATGTTTGGTACATTGGGAAGCCTGCCAGAAAGCCTACGGTCAATGTCAAAGAGCAAGAGAAGTCCAGCATCAAGAGCTTGGAGCCCATCCTTTCCAGTTTGACTCCTGGCATTGACCTCTATGGCTATCTGCTCTTCCTGCCTTTTGACCATGTGTCTGAAAGGCCTCCTAACCCCCTGCGAATACAGAACTTCTCTCCTACTTTCCACCTTCTCCACCAAGACCTCCAGTGCAGTGTGTGAAAACCTTGGAGCCTGCTCTCTCCCCTGTTGTGCCATTCCTCACTCTTTCCCAGGTCAGGATCTCATCAACCATGACTCCAACACCTGCTCCAGCCACAAAGCACCTACTTACTAGCTTTAGCAGTGCAGGCCAGCTTGAACTATTACTATCCTCTCACGATATTGGCCCCTGCTGATGTGTCCAGCCAATGAACAGCATGGTTCGTGCTGGCTGGGCGCAGAGATCATTTAAATGAGCAGGCAGCACAAATTTGGGATACTGCTGGCATTACAATCATCGGATCATGATCTCTCTGTTTGTTTTCGGGGGATATCCAATTTAGCCTCCAGCATGTCCGACAATGCAGTACTGTTTTACTATAGCATTGAATTATGTCGTAAAAATCCTTCAAGGGGTTATAATGCCGTCCTAGTGCAGTGCGTCAGATATTGGCCCATGTCCATAGGGTTCCAAGCTCACTTCCCCAATACTGTATTAGCTAATTTAAATATTTTGACACTTCCAACAAACAATTCGCCTCGGGCGATAATTTGCAGGAGCCACACAAGTTCTGGGTTTAGGCATGTGCTGCGCATGCACTGAATTCTCTTGCATGCGCAGCTATTTGCCCAACTTCTGCCCAGCGAGTGCCCGTGAAATTCTTAAGCCTGGTAAAAGCATACGGAATCCCCATAAGTATGAATGGGGAGCCCCTTCTGTCATTCATTGCACCAGCCCACATGATCCCAGGGGTGCTTGCACACCTGGGATATGTGGGCCCCTTCCCGCACTTACCCAGAGAGACCCAGGACTGCGAATCTCCGTACCTCCCAGACCACCAGGTACGCGGGCATTTTATTTGCAGATCGGAGGCATTTCACTGTCGGAAGTCTCCGACCACAAATTCAGGGCCAATGGGCTAGAACCTCCACTTTTATTGTATGCTTAACGCCCACTTAATGCCCATTTTACCACTGAAATTATGTATGACGCCCATATTGGCACAAAATGGAAACTGACGTGCATTTTGAGGAAACTTATCGCCGAGTGTTACTTTTCCCATGTGCTTATTGCCAGGAAAAAATATTACCACCTGCCCACTTTCTTTGGGCGGAATCAGCAGAATGGGCGAAATCAACGCCCATAATATCGCCCAGCATTAATTTCCACATTGATTTAACGCCGAGATTCAATAATACCACCCGCCCACTATTTTTTGTCGTAAAGTGCATATTTACCGAAACTAGCGGCCATGAGATCGCCCATCGTCAATTTCACCACCTCGCACACATATCGCCCACAATATCGCTCGGCCAAAAAAAGTTCAGAAAAAGTGTAACTAACCGGAACTAATCACAGCGTTATGGACGCCATGTTCTAGATCACATGCCGCGTCCTTTAAAAGGCTGCTGTGCTTCAACCTCAGCGGAGTTCGGATGTACTCTGCAGGTCGTTGGAGTTGATGTGAACATCTCTACAAACATCTTGACCATACAGTGACTGATTGGAATTGAACAGGTGTCTTCATCGGGACATTCCTTGTTTGTGACCAATCGGTGGAAAACAGAGAGCTACTGCAATGGGGCCTGTCCTTTCTCACCTCTCTTAGTGACCAATTACATGCAGCAGACTCGAGATCGCCGCAGGTACGCTCCAGTACATTATGTGCCCAATGTAAGATGTGACCAGACATTACACCCCCCGCAAGTACAAGGAGAAGCATTTTTACCTCGACTTGCCCGACAACACCTGCCTTCGGAGACCGCGCTTCCACAAAGAGGTTATCACTGAAGTATGCCAGCTGATCAGGGCAGATCTGCAGCCTGCCAGCACCATCAGTACTACACTGTCCGTTGAGGTCAAAGTCACCACAGCACTGTCGTTCTGCGCCTCGGGTTCTTTTCAGGCCACAGCTGGAGAATTTTTGGGGACTTTCTCAGCATGCCACACATCGCTGCATTAGAAGCCCTGTACGCATGCAGGAGGGACTTGATCAGCTTCCCTATGACCAGGGAGGCACAGAGTGAGAGGGCTCTAGGATTCTCCAGAATTGCAAACTTCCCCAAGGTGCAGGGAGCAATAGACTGTACGCACATCGCGATGCAGGCACCTTATCAGGATGCAGAGGTTTTCAGGAACCACAAGGGATTCCACTCCCTGAATGTCCAACTGGTTGTCAACCACCAGCAAATTATACTGGCAGTGAATGCTCAATTTCCGGGCAGCATCCAAGATGCTCACATCCTGCATGAGAGCACTGTATCTGACTTGTTTAACAATCAGCCACAAGGTGAATGCTGGATGCTTGGTGACAAGGGATATAGCCTCGCCACCTGGCTGATGACCCCCCTGCGTGACACCCACACTGAAGCCGAGAGACGATACGATGAGAGCCACAGAGCAACTCGCAATATCGTGGAGAAAACCACTGGAGTGCTGAAGCAGCGCTTTAGATGCCTGGACCACTCAGGAAGCGAGCTCCAATACCACCCTGAGCAGGCAGCTCAATTCGTGGTGGTGTGCTCCATGCTGCACAACTTGGTTATCAGGAGGGAACAAGAATTGCCTGATGAGTTTAACAGTCCACCTCAACAGAGAGAGGAAGAGGAGGGCGAGGAGGCAGACGCTTATACGTCCCAGACAATCAGGCTGACGCTGAAGCCATGCCCCGCCCCCCTGTAGACCGCATGAAAGGGCCCATGGTGGCATGAAATCTGCAAGAGCCTTACATCAGGAGTTCATCAATGATCGCTTTGCCTGAAAGAACGTTGGTGTTATTTACAAGGCTGACACACTGCTGGGTATGCAGGTGATATATCAATGGTGGGCAACACCTTGGTGATAATTAAAGCTTAAGTTGATTGAAGTTAAGTGTCATTATACTCTTTGATGTTAAGGAATCACCAGCGTGTAACTGTGCAGCTATCTGAGCCAATGCGCTACAAGGTTTTGTTAAATAAAAAACATTTAAACAGAACATTAGTCTGAAATCATCAGTATTTCTGTACAAACCAACCCTTCCCTCCCCTTCCCCCCCCCCCCACTTTTCCTCCCCACCTCTACCCTTTCCCCTCCTGACTCCAAGCCGCCTGGCTGAGGAGCTCCTCAGGCGATGCTTCATTCGGGGGGTGGGGGGGGTGCGGGGTGGGAGAGATGATGGCCGAACCGCTGCTTGGACGGATATAGGAGAGGATGGTCCCGAGATGGGAATGTGCTCCGAGCCAGAAGCAAGATGTTGCTACTGGCTCTCATGTGTGGTTGGCAATGGGGGTGCAGCACCTTGGGGTGCAGTGCGGTGCTCCGGGACCACTGGGAGCCCTCTGCCACCAGTGTCCCTGGCTAACAGCTCCAGGGCCTCCTCCATCTCTTCCACGTTATATCTTATTTGTTGGACAAAAATTCGGTGGCAACTATGTTCTTGGTGCTTAGTAGGCTTTTTGCTGCTGGTGAATCTCCGTCGTGCCTCCCACAACAGCCAGACAAGCACACACCACAGCCACACACGCTTTCAGTGCCTCTGAGCACCCTCTCTCTCTGTCTCCCCTTCTGCGCATGTCATGATGACCCTTGATCTCCTGAATCACGGGAATCGAGCGTTGCCATGCCGTTGCTAAGGACGGCCAAACTTTACGGCAGCAGATCAAAAAAATTTAACGCTATCTCCCATTTCATATCGCTCGCGGTAATGCCCAATTTCAAAAATGGAGACTAGGTGTTTTGAGAACGGTCGAGAAGCCCGCGATCTGAAAACCCTTTTTTCCGCCCACGCCGGAAATAACGCCCCATTTTTGGGCGATAAGTACAAAATTGGAGGTTCTAGCCCTAGGTGCTTTGAGAATGGGCGAGAAGCCGGCGATCTGAAAACCCTTTTTTACCGCCCACCCCGGAAATAGCGTCCATTTTTGGGCAATAAGCACAAAAGTGGAGGTTCTAGCCCCATGTGTTTGTCGAGTGCAAAATCATAAGCAGGTTAACAGGCATTAGACACTGATGAAAGGCTGCTAGCTTCCATTAAAGATGTGCTAGTTTTCGGCGGGCATGATCTGATTCTAGCATGGAGAGGGTTTTCCCGAATTTTCCAAGATCCCCTCATTTGCAGTACAGAAGCAGGATTTCCTTGGCAGAAGCCAAAATGTGCAGTTGCAGCTCGTTTAAGATGCATATGTGCTTATATTTTGATTATCTTTTAGTGCTGCACATTTTGGGAAGTTGAGCCAGGAGCCTGTCAGTGCCCAAGAGGAGGAAAGACAGTTCTTCTTTCAGACGGATCTTGAAGTCAAGCTGAGGGAGATAGATTAAGGGAGGTTGCCATTTTGGGTTGCGAGGGGCACAACCCTTGGAAAACAGCAGTTATGTTTGCCTGGGAGGAAGTGTCAAAGCAGGTGCAATAAAGAGATTTTACTCATAGATCAGGAAGAAATTTTGTACGTTCAAGAAGTTTGAGCAAGTGACATCTGAGCACTTTACCATGTTATGGAATAGCATGGTTACAACACTCACACAACAGTATTCCCCTCAGCCAGCTACATATTCACACGAGATGTTTCCTCATCTTTACACACCCCTTTGCTCCATAATGTACCATTATGAAATCTGTATTTGTATATTACACATCTTTCATCTTCCCAGATCTCTCAATGCTTTCACTGATGCTGGGTGGGACCACGAAAGACTCCGTCAATACCCATGTGCATGCTGCATAGTTCTTGCCTTCTTGTGTTGGGAAACACAATGGCCAATTGTATTCCTTTGGCAAGTCTCGGGAAATGGTCAGCACTTCGCCAATTCCTCATGATCACAGGAATTTCAGGTGAGTCACTGATAATGGGTGAGCAAGGTACAGAAGCCATAGTTGAAGCTGGACTGGCTATTGCTGTGCAGTGGACCGTGACAAGTTGGTTTCTGATTCTGACCACATGGGACCACAGATGAAGTGGGGAATACTTCACGAGCAGAAACTACTGAGTAAGTTACTTGTTATTGGACAAGTCACTGCATATTAGTCTGAATAGAATTACAGATTCTGCCACACGGTTAGATACTGTCTTGAAGCAAGGGTTCTCTGCACTGCAGACTGCCATTGAGTAGTATGTAGTATTAATATGCAACAGGAATGCTGTTTTGATATGTTGGGAGCCATACTAACAACAGGCAGCAAGGAATGATATAGAGACTTCTCAGCAGTGTAACAGGCTCTAAACACAGAGATCAGTGGCTGCTGTGAGTAATTGGCCTCCAGTAACAACAAGCATACAGAAGCACAACCACAGGAGTCTGCTTGTCAAATCACTACCAGTCTCTTGCCAGCATCTGTCACTGTTCAAGTGGCAGGAGAGAGTGCAGACCCACACAGCTGGAATAGAACAGTTTATTCTGGCATACAGGAGGACCATCTCAATCTACAAGACACAGAGGTCAGTGGAATTGCCATCGGTCTTCAGGCGACGCCTTCAGGATCTACCATGCATATTCCTTCCAATAAGGCATTACTTAAGAGTAGTAAAGAGAAGGAATACTAGCATTAGCAGACAGCAGAGCAGTGCATCAAGTTAGACACAATGCACATATGAACTCTTACATTAATAAAGGCAATATCGAACACTCTAAAGATCACAGTTAATACTTTGTAGAGAAAAATGAAAGGGGAATAGCATGGACAAATTACTTCACTGTAGAATTTTCAGAGAGTTCTCCCAATCTCCCACTGTACCTTTGGTGGGAGATCGGTGAAAATCCTGGAGAAATGGCATAAACAACTGTTTATGCTATTTCTCCAAGGTTTCCGCCAATGCCCAGTTTAATTACAGTGGGAGATCGGGAGATCGGGAGACCCCCCCCCATGGAAATTTTATTTGTTCATCTTATGCTAAAAAAAAATTAACTGGACAACTTTAGTTAAAATATATTTGCAAGTTGTACATTCTGTCCTTCTGTTTGGAGAAAGGGCTATGTGCCGACATTAAGAAGAAGAAAAAAACGTTGCTCAGTGCTTATTGCATCGGTTTTACTTTGGGCAGCGGCTGCTGTGCTACAGATTGTTCATGTTCCCCCTTGACCTCCAAGACCTGCCTTGCTGCAGCTCCCCTTCAGCAAACATGCAAATGCTTCTTCAATGGCAATATTGTGAAGCCTGAAACATACTGCAATTATTCACTAAAAATGATGTGACAGTTCCACTGAGAATGGTGTCTGGTTGTTGCAGTTTGGCTGCAGTTCTGGTTCCAGGAGCTGACACTAGTCTGAGATCAGATCGCTGTGGAAGCACAATGTTCCTTGCTGAGGGCCGGCAGGTTGCAGTCCTCACACTGCATTGAATTACATAGAAGTTACAATACGGAAACAAATCACCCAGCTCAACCTGTCTGTGTTGGTGTTTATTCTTCACACAATCCCATGAGCATGCATTGTTCCCATAACCCTTTATTCTCTTTTTCTTCAATACCTAGCTACCTTATTATTAAATGTTGACATGAGTGATGACTTGAACTCCCTCTGCCCGGCAGAGATGGCGCAGTAGCAGAATTAAAATTGATGTGGTTGACTTACCATCCCATTCCTGTTCTGCCGCCATTTTAACTCCCTTGGCGGCCCAGGCTCCCACCTGAATCAGGCGGCAACCTAATTCATCGATGCAAATTGGGGTCCTACAATGTACCTTAGACCCCGATGGAGTTTTGAGGGCATGCTGAGTGGATCGTGCACCAGGGGTGTTCTGCTCAGTAAAACCTAGCTGTCAAGAGGAAGTAGCCCCAAAAAGGAAAGTCTAAAATTAGTTTTCTGGGAGTGTGCTACTTTCCTGTCAGCCAGGTTGACCTGTGGGCAGCCCGGCCTGGAGCCAGAAAGTTGCGGCAGAACATACAGCTCTCCGGTGGCATGTTAATGAGGCCCACTCTCAAAATGGATTAGACATCCTGCCAGAGGTTGCTGGCCGCCCATCTGCCAACCAGCCACCCGATGGTTAAAATTGCCCGTACAATCTCTGCCTCAATCTCTAACTCTGGTAGTGCATTCCACATCCTCACAACCATCTGGGTAAAGAATGTTCTCCTGCTCTCTGTCCTAAATCTCTTGCATCTTTTGGCCCTTCATTCTATGCCCTATAACCAGTGGAAACAGTCTGATTCTATCTACCCTGTCCCATCCCATCATAATTTTAAACATCTTTATGAAATCACCCCATAGTCACATCTGTTCTAAAGCAAACAACCCCACTTTTCAAGTTTTTCTTTGTATTTGTATTTCCTAATACCAGGCAGCATTCTAGTGAATCTCTATTGTCTCAATATCGTTCCTAGAGTGTGGAGTCCAAAGCTGCACACAATACTTAAACTGTGGTCTTACTTGGCTGTAGATTCATCATTACATCTCCACTTTTATATTTTATAACTCTTGCCATAAAAAACATTATTCCATCAGCTATTTTATGGCCTTATCCACTTAAGTGCTGTTTTTAATGTCTTGTGAGCCTGACCTCTGCTCAGCCATATTACCCAGATTTCCCTCATTCAAAGCATAATTATGGGCCCAAAATTGATGCACTTACCGCCCACTGCCGCCAATATTCCTCCTCGGGTTCCGCCCAGTGCCAGTTTCGATCTGATCTGGAGTGGGTGGGAGGGGAGAGCCGCCAGGAACCGCCCGCTGATGTCAGATTGGTGTGGGCAGGAGTCGGCGCCAGAACGGGGATGGACCGCCGTGAGGAGATTTGAAGAGCTGAAAAAAAAGGTGAGTAAACATTTTTAAATTTATTTCTTTACAGGAGCTTACCTGTATGGGGTAACTGAAGGTTTTCCGATATTTTTTTTTGATGCTTTTTCTTTGCAGGTCTTCGACCCTTGGTGGCAAGCGCCTTTGCCGTCGCGATTGGGAGCTCCCGCCGGCTGCCGCCCAGATTAGCGGCCTAAGTCCCTCATTTGCCGCCCACAGCCCTTTGAAGGATCTTTTTGATGAAAATCCCACCCAAAGTACCGTCAGGTACCTCGGCGGCCATTGGCGGTCCTTTGTATCTTTAAGTGCAGTGATGAACAAAATAGTAACAGGATTTACTATCCGACCTATACCTTCTCACTCAGTTCCTTCCTCTCCAGCCTCCCCATCTCAACTGAACTATTTCTTTGCTTTTATCCTTCCAGGCTTGGAGTTGTTCCTGATTTAAGGCAAATAAGGTTAACGATTTCTTCAAGCTTGCCTTGGTCATTTTGACATTTTATACAACCTCTTAAAGCTTACATAGGCTTACATAGGATATACAGCACAGAAGCTTTCTGTGTTTCTTGAACGAGGACACCCAAATCTCTCTGAACACCATCATTAAAAAGTTTCTCACCGTTTAAAAAATATTCTGTTTTTCTATTCTTCCTACCAAAGTAAATAAGCTCACATTTCCCTACATTATATTCCATCTGCCACCTTTCTGCTCACTCACTTAGTCTATCTATATCCTTTTGCAGACTTTTACTGTCATACCTAATTTTGTATCATCAGCAAACTTGGATACATTATACTTGTTTCCTTCATCTAGGTTATTAATATAGATTATAAATAGCTGAGGCCCAAGTTCTGATCCTTGTGGCATCTCACTAGTTACAGCATGCCAATCTTAAAAAGACCCGTTTATCCCTACTCTCTGTTTTCTGTCCATTTACCAATCCTCTATCCATGCTACTATATTACCCCCAACCCCATGGGCCCTTACCTTGTGTAATAACCTTTTATGTGGCTCCTTATCGAATGCCTTTTGGAAATCCAAATATACTACATCTGTTGGTTCCCCTTTATCTACTCAGCTAGTTACATCCTCAAAAAACTCTAATAGATTTCCCTTTCATAAAACCATGTTGACTCTGCCTAATCATGTTATGATTTTCTAAGTGCCCTAAGACCACTTCCTTAGCAATGGATTCCAGCATTTTCCCGATGACTGATGTCAGGTTAACTGGCCTGTAGTTCCCCATTTTTTCTCTCACTCCTTTCTTGAATAACGGTGTTACATTTGCTACCTTCTAATCAGCTGGGACCGTTCTAGAATTTAGGGAATTTTCGAAGATCAAAATCAATACTTCTACTATCTCTGCAGTCACCTCTTTTAGAACCCTAGGATGTAGGCCTCAGGTCTAGGGGATATGTTGGCTTTTAATCCCTTTAGTTTCTCTCGTACTTTTACTCGACTTATATTAATTACAATAAGTTCCTCACCCCCATTAGACCCTTAGGTTCCCTACCATTTTAGGAATGCTTTCTGCACCTTCCACTGTGAAGGCAGATACAAAATATTTGTTTAATGCTTCTGCCATTTCCTTATTCCCCATAATAATTTCTCCTGTTTCAGCCTCTAAGGGACCAATGTTTATTTTGCTACTCTCTTCCTTTTTATATACATTTAGAAGCTCACAATCTGTTTTAATGGGCCCAAGTTTCGAGCCGCGCCTAGAACGGCGCAGTCCCGACCTGGACGCCCATTTTTCGCGCCACAAAGTGCGCCTAAAAAAACCCTCCGTATTCTCCACCTCCCTGCAGGTCCTCTGGCCCTCGGCGCAGCGCAGAAGGAGCTGTAGGGGGCGGAGCCAGGTCCCTGCGCTAAAAACAGTGCCGGGACCTCTGCACATGCGCGCTACAGTGAGCGCGCAAGTGCAGTAGCTCCAGGCACCCGAAACTGTGTGGGAGGGGCCGAAGCACGCAGCCCCTAGTCCTGGCCAAATGGCCTCACTGAGGCTGCGTGAATAAGGCTCCTCCCACGCCCAGCTCCTGCTTCCTCCCGACTCCCGCTTCCCGCCCCGCCCCCCCCGCACCCGACCCGACCCGACTCCCACTCCCGCTCCCCCCGGACCGGACCGGACCCTACTCCCGCTCCCCCCTCCGCCCCGGACCGGACCCGAACCGACTCCCGGTTCCCCCCCCCCGGCTGGACCTGACCCGACTCCCGCTCCCCCCTCCGCCCTGGACCCGACCCGACCCGACTCCCGGTCCCACCCCCCCCCGACTGGACCTGACCCGACCCGACTCGCACTCCCCCCCGCCCCCGCCCCCGGACTGGATCCGACCTGACCTCCCTCTCCCCGACCTGACCTCCCTCTCCCTCCCTACCTCCCCCCGAATCGAACCGACCTCCCTTCCACCAACCCACCCCCGACCCAACCCAACGCCACCTACCTGTAAATCTGGTGCTGGGGACGGGCCCTGCCCCAAGTCTCGGGCCCGGCCCGTTCAGCCTCCCTCCCCCTTCTCCTTTCCCCCCCCCCAATCTCCTTGCCCCATCTCCTTTCCCCCCCATCTCCTTCCCCCCCATCTCCTTCTCTCCCCCATCTCCTCCCCCCCATCTCCTTCCCCCCCATCTCTGTCCCCCCATCTCCTTTCTCCCCCTTCTCCCCTTTATCCCCTTCTCTCCCCCTCCCCCCTTCTCCCCTCCTCCCCTTCTCCCCCATCCCTCCCCATCCCTCCACCTTCCCTCCCTCTGCTCCCCACTCTCTCCCTCTACCCCCCTCCTCCCCCTCCCCTCGCTGTCAGAAACACAGACACTAACAGACAGAGAATGAGAGACACACACAGACAGACAGAGAGAGAGACACTGACAGAGACACACTGGCGGGGGGAGGGGGGGCATCCCAGCACGCTGTTGGAGGGCTCCCGGTGCTGCAGTCAGTAAGTAGAAAATGTTTTATTTATTGATTTAAAAAAAAATTATTTCTTATTAATTTTTTTTGATTGATTTATTGGTTGATTTATTGATGTATTTATCATTTATTATTGATGATGGCTCTTTATTTGTAAAACTGAAGTGTTTAATGTTCGTAAACTTCCCTTTAAACCACCCCCCCCCACCATTCCCTATGCCTGATTTGTAACCTACACCTGATTTTCTAAAGTGTAGACAAGGTTTTTTCGAGCAGGCGTAAGTGGTTGGACACGCCCCCTTTTGAAAAAAAAATTCTGTTCCAAAGTGAAACTGTTCTAACTGACTAGAACTGGAGCAAACTAAATGACGAGAATTCCGATTTCTAAGATACTCCGTTCTACACCAGTTGCTCCTAAAAATCAGGAGCAAATCATGTGGAAACTTGGGGCCATCATTCCTTGCTAGTTTTCTCTCATGTTCTACTTTTTCCCTTTTTATCAATTTTTTGGTCATTGCTGATTTCTGAAATTCTCCCAATCCTCCGGTTTACTATTATTCTTCGCAACATTATAAGCTTCTTCTTTCAAACTATGCCATCCTTAACTTCTTTCATTGGATCACTTTTCCCATGGATGCTTTGTTTCTCCGTGGAATGTATTTTTGTTGAGAATTATGAAATATATTTTTAAATGCCTGCCACTACTTAGCTACCACCGTACCTTTTTTACTCATCTATTTTTCCAATCTACCTTGGCCAACTCATTCTTTATACCTATGTAATTGGCTTTATTTAAGTTTAAGAGTCTAGTTTCAGATTTAGGCAAGTCACTCTCAAACTTAATGTGAAATTCTATCAAATTATGATCACTCTGCCCCAGAGGATCCTTTATTATGCGATTGCTAATTAACCCTGTCTCATTACACAATTCAAGATCTAAAATAGCCTGTTCCCTGGTTAGTTCCATGATTTATTGTTCTAGCAAACTGTCCCGAATGCATTCCATGAACTCATCCTCCAGACTACCTTTGCCAATTTGATTTGTTCAGTCTATATGAAGATTAAAGTCCCTCACTATTATTGCATTAACTTTGTTACAAGCCCCTACTATTTCTTGATTAATATTCTGTCCAAAGATATAGCTACTGTAGGGGGCCTATAAACTACTCCCACCAGTGTTTTCTGCCCCTTGTTATTCCTTATCTCCACCCATACTGATTCTACTTCCTGATCTTTTCTCTCTACTGTCCTTATGTTATCCTTTAATTTCCTTTTCCATTCTGCCTGTCTTTTTGCAACATCAGTACCCTGGAACATTTAGTTCCCAACCTTGGTCACTTTGCAACCATGTCTCTGAAATGGCTACTAGATCAAACCCATTTATCTCAATTTGTGCCACTTGTTCGTCTATCTTGTTACGAACGCTTTGTGCATTCACATAAACAGCCTTTAATTTAAATGTTTTCCCATTTTATTCCCTGTTATGACCTTATTCTATGCTGCACTGCTACTGTTAAACTCATTGTCCGATCCTATTTACTTTTATCCAAATTGTTACACTGCTCTATTGACTTGTCCTTCCTCTTTAGATTTCTAAATTTCCCTTCATCTGACCCCACTACCCGCTATTTCCCCCCCCCCCCCACCTCGCTTTTTTCGTTTCAAGCCCTATCTACAGCCCTAGTTATTCAATTTGCCAGGACACTGGTCCCAGCCTGGTTGAAGTGGAGCCCATCCCAACAGAACAGCTCCCTCTTTCCCGTACTGGTGCCAGTGCCCCATGAATTGAAACCCCTTCTTCCCACACCAGTCTTTTAACCACACATTTAACTCTCTGATTTGCTTGACCCTATGCAAATTTCCACGTGGCTCAGGTAGTAATCCAGAGATTATTACCCTTGAGGTTCTGCTTATTAATTTAGACCCTAGTTCCTCAAACTCCCTCAGTAGAACCTCATTCTTAGTTCTACCTATGTCATTGATTCCTACATAGACCACAACAACTGGATCCTCCCTCTCCCACTCAATTTCTTCTGCAGCCGGGCAGGCAAGACAGCCTTTGCGACTCTCTTTCATAACTGCAGAGAACAGTATCTATCTGTCTGACTATACTGTCCCCTACCACTACTATATTCCTTCCTTCTCCCCCCACTTGGATGGCCCCCTGTACCGTGGTACCGTTGTCAATTTGTTTATCCTCCCTGCAGTCCTTTTCCTCATCCATACAGGTATCTGTTGGACAGGGTCAAGGGCTGAGGCTCCTCCAATACTACATCCTGGGTCCCCATATCTGCCTGACTCGCAGTAACACCCTCCTGTCCCTGACCACTGAAGAATTCTAAAGTACTACCTAACGTAAAGGATGTGACTGCCACCATGATACATCGCAATGTCTGCAGCTCGTACTCCAGTTCAATAACTGTGAGCCGAAGTTCCTCAAATTGCAGACAATTACTGCAGATGTGGTTGCTTGGGATCATGATACTCTTCACAAAGTCCCACATGTTGCTGTTATGATACACCACCTGCCCTCCCATCTCCAACCTTGTCTTATTTATTAATTAAAGCTTTTATTCAATCGATATTTTAGTTTATTGTTTGATTATTTTATCTAGTACTAACAAGTTACCGTTTCTCAGCTGTTAATTTAACCCCCTTCCCTAACGAAGAGAGCAAATAAAAGCTGTAATACTCACCAACTAATCACCTACCTGCTCTCCTGTGACGTCACTCTTTGATTTTTATTTGTAGTTTTTGAATTGGCGCCTCCCCGCTCTCACTGCTTTAATCCAGGTCCACCCTGGGGCCGCTCTCTATCCTCTCTCCACTGTCACTGCTTTAATCCAGGTCCACCCTGGGGCCGCTCTCTATCCTCTCTCCACTGTCACTGCTTTAATCCAGGTCCACCCTGGGGCCGCTCTCTATCCTCTCTCCACTGTCACTGCTTTAATCCAGGTCCATACTGGGGCCGCTCTCTATCCTCTCTCCACTGTCACTGCTTTAATCCAGGTCCATACTGGGGCCGCTCTCTATCCTCTCTCCACTGTCGCTGTTTTAATTCAGGGCCACCCTGGGCCGCTCTCTATCCTCTCTCCACTGTCGCTGCTTTAATTCAGGTCCACCCTCGGGCCGCTCTTTACCCACTCGCTGCTAATCTCATTTCTAATCTCTGCATCAGATGTCATGCCCAGATATTCTGTCTCCTTGGTAAATACTGAAGCAAAGTAATTATTAAATATTTCTGCCATTTCTCTATCACTGCCTGTGATACTATCCTGTCCATCCTTTAGTGGCCCTATTCCTACTTACATTTTTTAATTTATGTGCCTGTAAAATATTTTACTATTTTGTTTTATGTTCCTTGATAATTAAGTTTCATAGTTCCTTTTTGCCTTTCTAATTGTTTTTTTTACTTCTCTCCTCAGCTCTTCGTATTCTCTCTTGTCATGTTCTCCCTTTCTGCCCATGTAATTGGTGTATGTCTCTTTCCTTACCCACCGAATGGTCGGTCGACGTGTAGATTTTACTCTCCTCTCCAATTGGCGCTTGGCTCAAGCCAAAAGGCCAGAGCCAGCAAAACTGGAAAAACGAGTTTCTGCAATCAGTCACTTTATTCATATAAAAATTTGTACAGTACATTCAAAAGCAGTTCAGTACATTTAGCTGCGGTCAGCAATCCCATACACTACATTTGGGTGCTGACAGCAATTCCGTTCGATACATTTCCTTGCTTTTCAGTTCAAGTACAATTCGGTACAATACGGGATACATTGTAGTACATTCAACAAATTACATTACATGTGTCACTATACAGTACGCGGAATGGGTGACGGTACATTTAAATTTTTCTTTTCAACGTGCATTACGAAACAGACCTTGCATTGTACATGGCACTATATAGGTATTTGCAGATCATGGTGCTCCATGTACACAAAAAAGAAGTTACAAGTACAGCTCGAGGGGAGTTTTGTACTGATTCCTGCCCCCGGGTTTACCGTGGCAGAAGGGCTTTAAACTGTGGCCCTTCCCCACCGTGCCTTTGCGGCGAATGCACCAATTTTAAGTGCGTGCCTCAGCACGTAATTCTGGATCTTGGATTGCGCCAGTCTGCAACACGCAGACGTGGGCATCACCTTGCTCTGGAAGACCAGCAAGTTTCGGCAAGACCAAAGAGCGTCTTTGACCGAGTTGATGGCCCTCCAGCAGCAGGTGATGTCTGTCTCGGTGTGTGTCCCTGGGAACAGCCCGTAGAGCACAGAGTCCTGTGTTACGGAGCTGCTCGGGATGAACCTCGACAGCAACCACTGCATCTCTTTCCAAACCTGTCTTGCGAAGGCGCAATCCTGAAGGAGATGGGTGACAGTCTCGTCCGCCCCGCAGCCGACTCAGGGGGCACCGTGCCGTGCTGCTGAGACATCGGCTGTGCATGAATGCTCTGATGGGTAAGGCCCTCCTCACCGCCAACCAAGCTACGTCTTGGTGCTTGTGTGAAAGCTCTGGCGATGAAACGTTCTGCCAAACGAGTTCGACAGTCCACTCAGGGAACCACCCGACAGGGTCCACCCTCTCCTTTCGTAGGGCATCCAGGACGTTACGTGCTGACCACTGTTTTATGGCCTTGTGGTCAAAGAGGTTTTTTCTGAAAAACATTTCCACGAAGGAGAGGTGGACAGGCATGGTCCAACTGGTGGGGGCGTTTCGTGGCAGCGTGGCCAGACCCATCCTTCGCAACACCGGGGACAGGTAGAACCTCAGCACGCAGTGACACTTGGAGTTTGCGTACTGGGGGTCTGTGCACAGCTTGATGCAGCCGCACACAAAGGTGGCCATCAGGGTGAGGGCCATGTTCGGAACATCCTTTCCTCCACTGTCCAGATATTTGTACATTGTGTCTCTGCGGACACGTTCCATTTTGGACCTCCAGACAAAGTGGTAGACGGCCCGGGTGACTGCCGCGGCACAGGAGCGAGGGATGGGCCAGACCTGTGCCACGTGCAGCAGCCCCGAGAGCACCTCACTCCTGATGACCAGGTTCTTTCCTGCCATGGAGAGGAAGCGCAGCTTCCACCATCCCAGTTTTTGCTTCACTTTGGTGATACGCTCTTCCCAGTTTTTAGCGCACGCTCCGTCCGCTCCGAACCATATTCCCAACACCTTCCGGGGTTTTACGGTTCTCCAACCTTTGTGATCCCTCTTGAGTTCCTCCACATTTTCCGGAGTCAACAGTTTCACGTTCAGCTTCCATATCCCTCTGCCAACTTTCTGGTTTTCCTGTGGGCGACAGTCGGCCAGTAGGAGGCAGTGGTCAGAGAAGAACGCCGGCGTGACGTCGATGGATCTGATCTTGAGCGTGTGAGACACAAACAGGAAGTCTATTCTGGAACGGATGGATCCGTCTGGTCTCAACCAGGTGTATCTGTGCGGTGCTCCGTCTGCAGGGTTGCTGAAGACGTCGCACAGCTTGGCGTCTTTGACCACATCCATCAGGAGTCTGGACGTGGCGTAAAGTTTGCTGTCGGCTCTGCTGGATCGTCCAGCTGCATCGATGAAGTCACCGCCCAGAATGACCGGCCTGGACGTCGCCAGCAGCAGTGGGAGTTGCTGGAAGTGGGCCAGCCACTCGCTTCTGAGAGGCTAGGCATACACGTTAATTAGCCTTAGAGGGGAACTTTTGTACATTACGTCTGCTACGAGGAGGCGGCCGCCCACCACCTCCTTAACTTCGGTGATGGTGAAGTGGCCTCCCCGCAGCAGAATACCTAGGCCAGAAGACCGGCAGTCGTTGCCTCCTGACCATATGGATGGTCCATGGGCCCACCATCGTGACCACTGCCGGTAACTGCTGGAGTGCGGCAGACCGCACTCCTGCAAGAACAGCAGATCCGCTTTGACCTTGGCGAGGTACCCCAAGGTGGAAACACATCGCGTAGTGGATTTTACGCTACGCACGTTAATAGTAGCAATTTTTAAATCCATTTTAAAGTTACTGTTTACAGTTACAAACATTACGCTTCACATAAATTGTTCTTTAAGTCCGCGAACTGCTCAATGGCCAGTTCCAGCATGCGTAGGTTATTACTATGAAAGTCTACTACACCTGGGCTGGCGTGGTCATCGCCCTCTGCCGTGGAGGTGTTTCGACCAGGGGACTGCTGCAGTTCTGTGATTAAGTCCGATATGTCCTCTGCACTGTCCTCGCCTGGTGTTGGTGGTTCCCTCTTTTCCTCAGTCGCGGCGGTCTCGAGCTGGTGTGCTTCGATCACTGCGTCGCTCCCGGTATTCTGGAGATGGGGTGTGCTGGGCACTTCGCTGCTCCCGTTATCCCGGAGCTGGTCTGCGTTGGTCGCTTCTTCGCTCTCGGTGTTCCGGAGCTCGTGTATGCTGGGTGCTTCGCTGCTCGCGGGTTCCCGGAGCAGGGCTGTGTTGGTCGCTTCACTGCTCCCGGTCGTCTGTGGTTGTGGGTTGGCATATTGCCTCTGGTTTTGGTGTCGGTGGTGAGAGGCTTTTTCTCGCCTTTCCTCATCAGACGAGCTGCCGTCGCTGTCTGTCGACGTTGGTAGCCGCCTCTTCCCTGTCGTTTCCGCAGGGGCCCTTGCTCGCTTGTTCTCCTTACACTTGCGGCCTTTTTCTTGACAGTCTCCCATCCTGCTTCATTGTGTGCTGTCTCCTCATTGCTGGACTCGGTGCGCTGGGGGAGAGCTTCGTTGCTGGCTGCTGGTGTCTCACAGCTCGTCGTGGCAGGCTTCTCTTCCTCGCTGACTTGTTCCGAGTCCACAGGGGCGTTGGTCGGGGGGAGGGTGTGGCTCTCTTCTGGAGCGTTCCTCAGCTTCCACAACCTCTGGTGCAATGTTCTTTGCTGCCTGCGCATAGCTGAAGTTGCGTTTGGGGCACTTTTTGTAAACGTGCCCAGCCAGACCACAGAGGTGGCAACACTTGGTCTCCTTACAGTCTTTTGTCTGGTGGCCTTCGTTCTTGCAGTTTTGGCAGATAACAGTTTTGCAGCTTGCCGCCACATGGCCTGCCTTCCCGCAGGTCCGGCACATATTGGGTTGGCCAGCGTACACCATGTAGCCCCCGACTTCCTCCAGTGGGGGGGGTGTCCAGGATGGTTCCGCTGGCATCCACCCTCATGGTGACCTGGATCTGGCGCTTGCTGGTCTATATCCCCTGCAAGTCTTTCAAGTCGCTGCTGTTTCCTGCCCCATCGATATATCTGGCGAGGAAAGTCCGCACATCAATGACTGGGATGTGGAGGTTATACATCTGCACTGTGATAGTGCGTCTTCTCTGCGACGGGAGGGTGAACAGTGGTTCCCAAGTTAGCACGGAGCGCAACGGTTCATTCGCCTTCTTCAAACCCTTCAGGAACTTCAGGCAGAGGGAAACAGTTCTGAAGGTCACATCGAAGTAACCTCTCTTCGGGAGGTCCTGCAAGGCGAAGATGTCGCCGACTTTCATGCCGCATGTTCCAAGCAGAATTTTCTTCACGACCAGGTCCCGGTTGATCGTTGCCTGTCCTTCCACTTTCTTTACCGTCACTCGGATGGTGTTTCGGACGCCCTGGTTCGCTGCTCGGTTGGCCGCCATCTGGGTTGCAGATTCCTCCTTTCAATGTGTATTTTGGCCGAAGCCCTCAATCTGTCATTGTGCCAATCAACAGATAGTACACTTGATCTTAGCCAAAAGGCCGAGAAGCGATAGCCTTTGAACAGCAATGCATGAAAAGAGGCAGCACTCTCTTTCAGGCAAAGCCTCAGGCTTTATGCATCCATGGTGTATCATTAGTTTTTAGCTTACTCTTATAAAGCTGTAAACGTATCACGGACACAGAGCTCTCAATAACCTATGACTCACATATTGTCCCTCTCTCAGTCTGGTACACCCTGAACGATGCTTTAAGGCCCACTCACCAGAGAGTGGATCCCCTATTTGATATGCAGGCTAGTGCGCTGTCACTGTTAACTGTAAGATGGTACATCCCCCTCCCCTCCCCCTCTAGCACCATGGTGGAGCACAAACCTGCAAACAGCAAACATCTGGGTAAAACATCTGTGGACCTATGGCAGCCAGAGAAGGTGGGAGTACCAGTCAATCTGCTACCCATTTGTGGACCCCACACTAGACCCAGACAATTGTCCGAGAAAGTAAGAGGGGAGCTGTGGACAAACAAATGCCTCCTAATGCGCCACAATGGACAAGGGCCATCAGCGGACTCAATACCTCCTGACCCAGCAAAACCTAAGAGCTGTCACCAAACTGTCCTAAACAAACATTGCCTGAGAACGGCGTTATCCCTTAGATATGACCTTTGGCCTCTTGCTGAGGTTACCGCTGGAAAGAAGGTGTTGCACAAGAGATTCTGTGTCTGCTCATTTAAATCAGCAGGCAGCAGCAAAGTGCCTGCGCTCTTTTTTGTGGGTGATCGTTAACCTTGGCACCGCCTGTTTCCGTGCCGAATCGGATTTCTCGGCCAATGTGAGCAGAGATGATCTCATAACAGAACCCTGTGGGTTACCACTACCCACTTCAAACTACTCTGAGAAACTACTCTTAACTCGTACTCTCACTTTCCTCCCTTCTAGGTAGTTTTTGATCCAATTTGTTACCCACTCCCTAATTTCATACATATACCCCCAATCGTCTCCAATAGTCTCGTGTCGAGTACCTTGTCAAAGGCTTTCCAACAATTCATGCACACAACATCCACTCCATTTCCTACATCTACCATATCTATACCCTCCTCAAAGAACTCTATCAGGTTTGTCAAGCACAATTTTCCTTTCTGAAATCGTTGCAACTGTTCATTATTTTCTTCACATCTCGATATTTAGCAATATCATCTTTAATTAGAGATTTCAAAATTTTCCACAGATGCTAAACTATCTGGCCTGTAATTAATTGAGTTAGCTCTGACCCTCTTGTTGAAAAATCAATATGACATTGGTCACCGTCCAGTACACAACCATTAATTACATGGGTGGACTTTCCCCCAGAGTGGTATCCGGGCAGTATCCAGGCAGCTGGCTGGCTGGCTGATTCAATTTTTTTAATTTATCCATTCACAGGATGTGGGTGTCACCTGCAAGGCAAGCATTTATTGCCCATCCCTAATTGCCCTTGAGAAGGTGGTCGTAAGCCGACATTTCAGAGGGCAGTTAAGAGTCAACCACATTACTGTGGGTCTGGAATCACATATAGGCCAGACCAGGTAAGGACAACAGATTTCCTTTCCTAAAGGACATTAGTGGACCAGATGGGTTTTTACGATGATCCGGTTACTGATTACTGATACCAACTTTTTATTCCAGATTTATTTAATTAACTGAATTTAAATTCCGCAGCTGCTGTGTTGGGATTTGAACTCACGTTTCCAGATCATTAGTCCAGGCTTCTGGATTACTAGTCCAGTGACATAACCGCTATGCTACCATATCCGTGACCAGGACCAGGCTTCATATGTATCGGACCAGTGAGCTGCGACTGGAAATTGTGCTCCCTGGGACAGCCTGCCAGCTGCAAGCCATTTCCATATCAGGTTGCCTGGCTGGCATCCGAGCCCAAGTTAGGTAGTCCCCTGGGGGTGGGGACCTGTTCAGTGGGATGGAGTGGGTGGAGCAGCACCATCTGCAGCAGCTCAGGCTGAGTTTGTGGGGCTAGGAGGAGGAACCGCTGCTCCTCCTGGCACCACAAATATGAAGAGTAACTCACCCATCAAATCATCTTCTGCCAGACCATCACTTGACACTGGCTGGGGCATGCATGGCACCCGCTCCACCCAGTTCAGACTAAAAATGGCATCGTGGACCTATTGACATCCCTGCAGAGAGCAAAATTCACAAGAAACCCCCCGTGCTTGGGCTCATTCAAAAGGAAATTTAATTTGGGACTATCTACCGAAAAGTTTGGAACTCTAAAGTGCTTATGGAAGAAACTACGAACTTTAATAGAATTATGAACTTTTACAAGACAAATTCAAGCCTGTGGACGGACCTTGGGAACAAAAGAAGCCCACTTGATTATTGGAACTGTCTGGATGTGAGGACTGAGTTAACCTGTCTGGAAGAATGAGTATTTGAAAATCTTCCTCCACAAGAAACATTACCATCACAGTATCACCCAGAGGTGGCTCCCCAACAACATGGGTCTGGACAAACCATTTCAGCATATACATCACAAAGAGGCCCAATCCAGCCTGTATGTGAAAGCTGAAGCGCAAAAGGACATTGCAATTACCAAACTAATATTTCCATCAGGAAACAATTTCCGAACATCAACCCACCCAAGACATATCAACTTTAACGAGCCCGACTAAATATTACAAAGAAGAACCAAGCCCGCCAAAATTATACAAAGGATTGTGAACAGATTGGGTGGCAAGATTAGAACACTGAAATCGTATAACAGAGGAGAGAGAGAGGGCGAGGAGAGAGAGAGAGAGAGGAGAGAGAGAGGAGAAAAAGAGAGAGAGGAGAGGGGAGAGACTCTCCAGCCTCGAAGTCTTGAAGTCCTGAAGGAAGGAAGAACATGACCATCTACCATTAACTATCAAAAAGATTGGTAAGCATAAGTCCCTGCCTGTCCTGGAGTCTAACCTAGCTAGAATTAGGTATTGGGAGGTGGGAGGTATAATTTTACTGCAATCCTCTTTGAATTTGTAGTGTATGGTACTTTATTAGAGTGATTATAAGTTTGACCTTGTACCTTTTCTTGTATTGTTCTTTATTAAAGTGATTGTAAGTTTGGCTGTGTATTTTCTAACTAGAGTAATAAGCCTGTATTACCCTGACTGTAATAAGACCAAAGTTCTTTGCATCAAACCACGCATTTTTGTCACAGCCCCCAAATAAATCCAGAGTACAGAACCCAAGGGAGGGGGAGCGATTCGGTACACTACACATTCAAAGAGGATTGCAGTAAAATTATACCTCCCACCTCCCAATACCTAATTCTAGCTAGGTTAGACTGCAGGATAGGCAGGGACTTATGCTTACCAATCCTTTTGATAGTTAATGGTAGATGGTCATGTTCTTCCTTCCTTCAGGACACTCAGCGTGCAATAGACTAAGCACCCATTCCTGAGTTACATTCACCTTCTTATACACATAGGAGGAAATCCTCTCTTCCATTTTGGTTCTTTGCCCCAAACCAGCACTCTCTACATCACACACCGGGTACCAGAGTCCTGCCGTGGTCACCATTTTGACACTGCAGCCCAGTGGACAGCAAGTAAAGATCACAAAGAAGCAATAGAGAAAGCAATTTGGTTGGTCTGTCTACAGCGACAGGTCTAACTGCTAGACAGAATGAATGAAACATTACAGGCTGGGTTATGGGAATTTGCAGAGAGCTACCAGGAAAGGGTTATGTCAGAAGAAAGATTATCAGGATAACTCCGTAAGCTAAAACAGGAAAGAACCCAAATAATGGAAAGGTTTAAAAACAGTCAGGACTATTTTCAATGTCAGGTTACCGAGGCCAAAAGTAATGAAAAGTCACTGAGGGAGGAAAGCACTCGCCTCACCCTACAAGTAAAAGAGCTCCAGGAAAGATTAAAAGATGTGCAGGCAACGTACAAAGTAGCTAGCACTTATGGGTTTGAATCGGGAGACCACGGTCCCTGTCAGCAACAAATTAAAAGTTTAAACCTTGCTCTGTCCAAGGCAAAAGGCATGGTATGCCTAATGAGCCTGGGTACGCCCCAGGTAAACCTGGAAGAGAAGGAGGAAACTACCCGGCCACCACCTGTGGCACCGGTGACTACACCGGTTCAGCAGCAGGAGGGGCAAATCAGTTGCGGGGCAGACAGGGATAGTGAATCACCACCACCTGTAGCATTGAGTTTCAGCTTGGCTTGGCCGCAGGGAGGAGAGGAAGGCGAGCCAGAACAGGGAGAGCCAGAACCAGGGCTAATGTGCCTGGTTCGGCAACAGGAGTTTGGCCCGTCCACCTTTGCTGGAGGTCCAGGGCCCCTGGAAAGTTAGTTTGTGGTCCCCCACACTCCCCACCAGCTTAGGGCTATGATAAGCCACCTGGGAAAGCTAACTCCAAAGGGAGACCCCTCGGTTCACTTTGTGGAAGTGGAACAGGCAGGGGATATTAATGGGTGCGACGATGCAGAAATGGCAAAGATGCTTCTCCTATCTCTAGACAGCAAACTGTACCAGTCCCTCTCTACTGAGAGCAAAAGGGGACAGAAAACACTTGCTGCCATCCAGAAAGACATTTTCGAAGCTATGGGCTGCAATGATGGGAGTCCCTTCTCTAGAGTAGAAAAAACGGTGCAGCTCACAGGTGAAACCCCACAGGCTTTCGCAGAACGACTGTGGCCGGTGTACAAAAGCGCCTGTAGTGGGGACATAGACAGAGATCACTTAAACCCGGACGAATTAGCACACTGGCTCCGAAGCCGAGTAGTTAACAGTTCACCCAGAATAAGAACTAAGGCTGAGGCCTGGTTCGACCCCATAGATCCCCAAGCCACAGAACAGGGAATGCTTAGGCAGCTGACGCTAGCTTACAGAAACGGCAGAGGGACAGAAGAGCACCCACAAAAGGGAAGGGTTCACAAAATCCGACCTAACCAAGACAAGAGGGAATGGCGCCACGATGGGGGCAAGTCCTCCGATACAAAACGTACCTGCTTTGGGTGCGGAAAGAGTGGGCACTGGAGAAAGGATTGTAAAATTCCTTCGAAGAATAGCGCAGGAAAGAATTCTCCAGCCCCTGTCCAAGAGATCAAGACAGGTAAGCCAGTCCCTCCCCACTCATTTGAGACCTTTATAACTGCACTCCGAGCCATGTTAGATGGCCCTGGAAAGGTAGCCACCGCCACTGGTACCGAAATCCCATCTGCCCCCTCCCAACCAAAACCGTGACTAGGACAGGTGCATCCTGTCCACCTGTGTTCCCTCGAGTATGATGCGTGGGGGAGACTGACCGTACAGATGGAAGTGGAAAAGGTGAAAGGGATTTAACCTGCTGGACACCAGTGCCTCAAGCACCCTTGTCTATGCAGCTAACCCCGCGCCTCACCTCTGTCTAACGGGGTCCCCTACAGCTTGGTGGGTTGCACTGAACAGACGGGCTCATTCTCCGTTCCGCTCTCCATTCACTTAGGTACACTCCACACTAAGTGGACTTGTGACCTGATGAAGTGGGAGCAGGAAGAGAGAGGGATCTTGGGGGCTGACTTCATCCTAGGCCACGGGATCCTAGTGGATTTAAGAAACCACTGTCTTTGGGGGTTAGTCTATACGGGACAGGATAGTGAGGTGATGGTTATCCCGGGAAAATAGGGAAAAGGGACGGTGTACACCAGGAAACCAAAGGAGGGTTACGACCTTGAATCACTGGTCAGTAACACCCCTGTAGAATACCTTGCAGCTTTTGCCACTCACAAACATGACTGCTGGAGAATAAATGGGGTCAAGATTAGCATAGATGGGGACCCCAAGACCTGACCACAGAAACAGTACAACTTCCCCAGGGAGGCAGAGGCAGACATGGAAACCACCTTGGGTTTGCTGGTTAAACAGGGGGTATTGGGACCAATAACTACCCATGTGAACTCTCCATTGTGGCTGGTTAAGAAACCGGACAACTCCGGGAGAGCCACAGTGGACTATCGAGTATTCAACCTTAACATCCCCGCCTGTGCATCCACTGTTGCTGCTGTCACCGACCTCATTGGAAGTATCCCAGCCTCTGCGACCACCTTCACGGTGCTGGATATTTCCAATGGGTTTTGGTCCATACCTTTAAGAAGGGAAGATCAGTACAAGTTTGCTTTTACCTTTAAAGGACAGCAATACACTTGGAACTGTCTCCCTCAGGGCTTCCACAACAGCCCCAGTATTTTCCATCAGTGTATGGCCAACTGTTTAAAGAGTTTCAGCAGACCCCAGCAATTAGTACATTATGTAGATGACCTGCTCCTGTTCACTAATGAGGGGGAGGAACATGGCCCACTGCTGGCTGAACTGCTGGAGCTGCTGAAAGAAGAAGGATTTTATGTAAACCCCAAGAAGGCACAGATCGGCCTGAAGGAAATAAAATTCCTGGGACTGGCTGTGCGCGCTGGGGAAAGAGCCATTGACAAAGCTAGAAGGGAAGCAGTGCAGAAGTTACCAGGCCCCAACACAGTAACAGGAGTAAGATCTTTTCTAGGGCTAACCGGGTACTGCAGAGATTTCATTGAGGATTATGCAGCCACCGCAGCCCCTCTGCTCCGACTCCTACACAAGGGAGTGGAGTGGGAATGGGACAAAGGTTACGAGGCAGCATTTATCCAACTCAAGAAAGACCTGCAGACCGCTCCAGTTCTAGGGGCCATAGATGGGGGTAAAGAGTTTTTCCTGGAGGTGGCAGCCAATGGGGACAGCCTGAGTGCAATACTGCTCTAAGAGCGGCACGGCCGGCTGAGACCAGTGGTCTACTCCTCCAGGATACTCACGGACGTGGAGAAGGGATACTCCAACTGCGAGCGGCACCTCCTAGCCACTCACTGGGCTGTGAAAAGATCACTGATCTTCACAGGGGGGGTCCCCTATCACACTCCTTACCCACCATACGCCCATCCAAATGCTCCTGGACAGGAGAATCAAGGACGGGACAGTGAGCAGTGCCCGCATTGCTCGCTGGACCCTGCTCCTCTCTCAAATGAACCTAAGGGTAAAGAGTCTCTGCGAGCCAAGACTCGCAGCCAACATGATTTATCCAGGGACAGCCCACCGGTGTTCCGTAGAAGGGGTATAGGAAATTAACATAGGCTTTCGGGCTGGGTTACACTCCACAGGCCGAGAGATCTATGTGGAAGGTTCAAGCACGGTATCTGCGGGTGAACGACTCACAGGCTGCGGAGTATATGATCCCGAGGCAGGCATTGCTCTGGCGATTATACCCCCCAGTACTATGAGCGCCCAGCACACTGAACTGTCTGCGGTAGTGTATGTAGTCACACATCCCGAAGAATTCCTTACCCCATACACGATTTGCTCGGACAGTATGTTCACATGCAATTCGTGTATGGAGTACCTGGCTATTTGGTCCCGCCGCGGATACACATCCGCAGACGGGAGACCCCTGGCAATTAAGCCCCTACTGGAAAAGATCCTGAAAGCCGTAGGGGAGGAAGGGATTATTTACATACATAAGGTAAAGGCACATTCCACCACTAAACCCCGTAGCGAGGGAAACCAGCAGGCTGACATGTTAGCCAAGCAAGGGGCCCGCACGGGCAAGCTCTGGGATCCGTACAACCCAGGACCCATCGCAGCAGTCAGGGGCAGGATAGAGACGGCAGGGAAGGCAGGGATAGCTTTGACCCCGGACCTGAAAATGGTCCAGACCCATGACCCCATCCTCAAAACTGTCCTGAACACGCTAGCTAAAGGGGAAAGGGTAAACGGCCCGTACGGCACCGCAGCAATTGCCATTAAAGAAGGCATGCTATTCAGGGGGGAGCAATGGGTAGTACCGCAACAACACCGGAGAGAATTCCTCCAGCTGGCCCACGAGGGTCCAGGAGCAGGACACCCCGGACCTGAGACCACTTGGCAATGAGTGGAACAGGCAGGGTGGTGGCCAGGACTCAGGGAAGATGTCCGTGAGTTCCGTGCTAGTTGTCTGGTGTGCGCGGCCAACAATCCCGACCCCCAGAAAAGAAAGGTGTCTATGGGACATATCAGGAGGGTAGAGGGATCCTGGCAGTCGATCCAAATCGATTACATCGGGCCCCTACCCACTGCCCAAGTGGAGGTTACAAGTACTGCCTAGTATTGGTGGACGTATTCACTAAATGGGTGGAAGCCTTCCGATGCCGAACAGCCACTGCCCTGGGAACAGCTAGGATCCTGGTCAGAGAAGTGTTCTCCCAATGGGAACTACCACAATACGTGGAGTCCGACCAAGGGAGTCACTTCACCGGGCAGGTGATGCAGGAGACCCTTAAGGTACTCGGCATCAAAGGAAAATGGCATGTCGCCCACAACCAGCAGTCATCCGGG
>NC_091992.1:47637316-47642316 GCF_044704955.1 Pristiophorus japonicus | reverse complement strand
ACTCACACCCACACTGCCCACACACAAACCCAAACCCAAACCCACACCCACAGCCAAAACCACACAAAAACCCAAACATAAACCCACACCCACACCCACACCCAAACCGACACCCAAACCCAAACCCACACCCACACCCACACCCTCACACACACACACACACACACACACACACACGGAAACCCACACCCAAACCCAAAGCACACACACAAACACAGACCGAAACCCACACTCACACCCACACTGCCCACACACAAACCCAAACCTAAACCCAAACCCACACCCACACCCACACCCAAACCAACACACAAACCCAAACCCACACCCACACACAAACCCACATCCAAACGCAAACCCACACCCACACCCACACCCACACCCAAACCTACACTCAAACCCAAATCCACACTCAAACCCAAACCCACACCCAAACCTAAACCCACAGGCAAACCAACACACACACCCAAACCCAAACCCACACACACACACACTGCCCACAACCAAACCCACACCCACAACCAAACCCACAACCAAAAGCAAACTCAAACCCACACCCAAACCCACACCCACAACCAAACTCACACACGCCCAAACCCACACACACACCCACACCCAAACCAACACCCACACCCACTCCCAAACCCACACCCAATCCCATACCTACACGAAAACCCAAACCCACACCCACACCCAAAACCACACCCAACCCAAACCCTCACCCAAACCCATATACACCCAAACCCAAACACAAACCCACAACAAACCCACGCCCAAACCCAAACCCACACCCAAAACCCGCACCCACATCCACACCAATACCCATACACGCACACACACTGAAACCCACAACCACATCCAAACGCACACCCACACTCAATCCCACACACAGACCCAAACACACACACATACCCAAACACACACCCACACCCAAACCCAAACCCACACACACATCCAAACCTACACCCAAACCCAAACCCAAACCCAATCACAAACCCACATCCACACCCAAACACAAACCCAAACCCACATCCACATACACACCCACTCCCAAACCCAAACCCACACCCAAACCCAAACCCACACTCAAACCCAAACCCACACACAAACCCAAACCCAAACCCAAACCCACACCCACACCCAAACCCACACCCAAACCCACACCCAAACCCACACCCACACCCAAACACAAACCCAAACCCACTCCCAAATGCACATCCAAACCCACACCCAAACCCAAAGCACACACACAAACACAGACCGAAACCCACACACACACCCACACTGCCCACACACAAACCCAAACCCAAACCCACACCCACACCCAAAACCACACACAAACACAAACACAAACCCACACCCACACCCACACCCAACCCGACACCCAAACCCACACCCACACCCACACCCAAACCGACACACAAACCCAAACCCACACCCACACACAAACCCACATCCAAACGCAAACCCACACCCAAACCCACACCCACACCCAAACCTACACTCAAACCCAAATCCACACTCAAACCCAAACCCACACCCAAACCTAAACCCACAGGCAAACCCACACACACACCCAAACCCAAACCCACACACACACACACTGCCCACAACCAAACCCACACCCACAACCAAACCCACACCCAAAAGCAAACCCAAACCCACACCCAAACCCAAACACACACCCACAACCAAACCCACACCGACACGCAAACCCAAACCCACACCCAAACCCACACCCAACTAAAACCCACACCCAAACTCACACACGCCCGAACCCACACACACACCCACACCCAAACCAACACCCACACCCACTCCCACAGCCACACCCAAACCCAAACCCACACCAAACCCACACCTACACGCAAACCCAAACCCACACCCACACCCAAAATCACACCCAACACAAACCCTCACCCAAACCCATACACAGCCAAACCCAAACCCACGCCCAAACCCAAACCCACACCCACACCCAAAACCCGCACCCACATCCACACCCACACCCATACACGCACACACACCGAAACCCACAACCACATCCAAACGCACACCCACACCCAATCCCACACACATACCCAAACACACACACACATCCAAACCCACACCCAAACCCAAACCCAAACCCAATCACAAACCCACATCCACACCCAAACCCAAACCCAAACCCACATCCACATCCACACCCACACCCAAATCCAAACCCACACCCAAACCCAAACCCACACTCAAACCCAAACCCACACTCAAACCCAAACCCACACACAAACCCAAACCCAAACCCAAACCCACACCCAAACCCACATCCAAACCCAAACCCACACCCAAACCCACACCCGAACCCACACC
Source organism: Pristiophorus japonicus (assembly GCF_044704955.1). NCBI lineage: Eukaryota > Metazoa > Chordata > Chondrichthyes > Pristiophoridae > Pristiophorus > Pristiophorus japonicus. Next base: position 47,639,967 of record NC_091992.1, on the reverse strand, counting down.
CGAACCCACAACCGAACCCACACCCAAACCCACACACACATCCAAACCCAAATCCACACACACCCAAACCCACACACACACCCACACCCAAACTAACACCCACACCCACTCCCAAAACCACACACAAACCCAAACACAAACCCACACCCACACCCACACCCAAACCGACACCCAAACCCATACCCAAACCAACACGCAAACCCAAACCCACACCCACACCCACACCCAAACCGACAACCAAACCCAAACCCACACCCACACACAAACCCACATCCAAATGCAAACCCACACCCAAACCCACACCCACACCCAAACCTAGACTCAAACCCAAATCCACACTCAAACCCAAACCCACACCCAAACCCAAACCCAAACCCAAATCCACAGCCAAACCCAAACCCAAACCCACACCCAAACCCACACCGAAAATCAAAACCAAACCCACATCCACACCCAAACCCAAACCCACTCCCAAACCCAAACCCAATCCCAAACCCACACCCACACCCACACCCAAACCCACTCCCAAACCCACACCCAAACCCAAACCCACACCCAAACCTACACCAAAACCCAAACCAAAACCCACACCCAAACCCACAACCAAACCCAAACCCAAACCTAAACCCACACCCAAACCCACAACCAAACCCAAACCCCCACCCAAACACGCATCCACAACCACACCCAAACCCAAACACACACACACACCCAAACCCACACCCACACCCAAACCCACATCCAAACCCACACACAAACCATCAGACACGCACACACACACGGAAACCCACACCCAAACCCAAAGCACTCACACACACACACACACACTGAAACCCACACTCACACCCACACTGCCCACACACAAACCCAAACCCACACCCAAACACAATCCCAAACCAACTCCCAAATGCACATCCAAACCCAAACGCAAACCGAAACCCACATACAAACCTACACCCACACACAAACCCAAACCCACAACCAAACGCACATCCAAACCCACAACCACACCCAAACCCACACCCAAACCTAAACCCGCATCCACATCCAAACTCACACCCAAACCCACACACGCACCCAAACCCACACACACACCCAAACCCACACACGCACCCAAACCCACACACACACCCAAACCCACACACACACCCAAACCCACACACACACCCAAACCCACACACGCACCCAAACCCACACACGCACCCAAACCCACACACACACACAAACCGAAACCCACACCCAAACCCACACCCACACCCAAACACAAACCCAAACCCACTCCCAAATGCACATCCAAACCCAAACCCAAACCCACACCCAAACCCACACCCACACCCAAACCCAAACCGACTCCCAAACGCATATCCAAACCCACACCCACACCCAAACGCACATCCAAACCCACAACCACACCCAAACCCACACCCAAACCCAAACCCACATCCACATCCAAACTCACACCCAAAACCACACACAAACCCAAACCCACACACAAACACACACGCACACACAAACAAACCCAAACCCACATCCAAACCCACATCCAAACCCATATCCAAACCCAAATCCACACCCAAACCCACACCCAAATCCACTCCGAAACCCACACCCAAACCCACACCCAAACCCACACCCAAACCCACACCCAAACCCACTCCCAAACCCACACCCAAACCCAAACCCAAACCCACACCCAAAACCACTCCCAAACCCACACACAAACCCACACCCAAACCCACACCCAAACCCAAACCAAAACCCAAATCCACAGCCAAACCCACACCCAAACCCAAACCAAAACCCAAATCCACAGCCAAACCCAAACCCAAACCCAAACCAAAACCCAAATCCACAGCCAAACCCAAACCCAAACCCAAACCAAAACCCAAATCCACAGCCAAACCCAAACCCAAACCCAAACCCAAACCCAAATCCACAGCCAAACCCAAACCCACACCCAAACCCAAACCCAAATCCACAGCCAAACCCAAACCCACACCCAAACCCAAACACAAACCCACACCCAAACCCTTACATGGACCCACAGCCAAAACCACACCCAAACCTAAACCACACCCACACCCACACACACACACACACACACAAACCCAAACCCACACACATGCCCACACCCATACCCACACCCAAACCCAAACCCAAACCCACAACCAAACCCAAACCCACTCCCAAACCCACTCCCAAACACAGACCCAAACCCAAACCCACATCCACACCCAAACCCACATCCAAACCCACACCCAAACCTAAACCCCCACCCAAACACGCATCTACAACCACACCCAAATCCAAACACACACACACACCCAAACCCACACCCACACCCAAACCCACACCCAAACCCAAACACACACCGATACCCAAACCCATACCCAAACCCATACCCAAACCCAAACCCAAACCCACAAACAAACCCAAACCCACTCCCAAACCCACTCCCAAACCCACTCCCAAACCCACTCGCAAACCCACTCCCAAACCCAGACCCAAACCCAAACCCACACACAAACCCACACACACGCACACACACACGGAAACACACACCCAAACCAAAAGCACACACACACAGACCGACACCCACACTCACACCCACACTGCCCACATACAAACCCAAACCCAAACCCACACCCACA
>NC_091992.1:47629816-47634816 GCF_044704955.1 Pristiophorus japonicus | reverse complement strand
ACACCCACACCCACACCCAAACCGACACCCAAACCCAAACCCACACCCACACCCACACCCTCACACACACACACACACACACACACACACGGAAACCCACACCCAAACCCAAAGCACACACACAAACACAGACCGAAACCCACACTCACACCCACACTGCCCACACACAGACCCAAACACACACACATACCCAAACACACACCCACACCCAAACCCAAACCCACACACACATCCAAACCTACACCCAAACCCAAACCCAAACCCAATCACAAACCCACATCCACACCCAAACACAAACCCAAACCCACATCCACATACACACCCACTCCCAAACCCAAACCCACACCCAAACCCAAACCCACACTCAAACCCAAACCCACACACAAACCCAAACCCAAACCCAAACCCACACCCACACCCAAACCCACACCCAAACCCACACCCAAACCCACACCCAAACCCAAACCCACACCCAAACCCACACCCAAACCCACATCCAAACCCACAACCACAGCCGAACCCACACCCAAACCCACACGCACATCCAAACCCAATCCCAACATACCCAAACCCACACACACACCCACACCCACAACCAAACCCACACCCACTCCCAAACCCACATGCAAACCCACACCCTAACCCAAACCCAAACACAAACACAAACCCACACACACGGACACAAACACGGAAACCCACACCCAAACCCAAAGCACACACACACACACACACCGAAACCCACACTCACACCCGCACTGCCCACATACAAACCCAAACCCAAACCCACACCCACGCCCAAAACCACACACAAACCCAAACACAAACCCACACCCACACCCACACCCAACCCGACACCCAAACCCACACCCACACCCACACCCAAACCGACACACAAACCCAAACCCACACCCACACACAAACCCACATCCAAACGCAAACCCACACCCAAACCCACACCCACACTCAAACCTGCACTCAAACCCAAATCCACACTCAAACCCAAACCCACACCCAAACCTAAACCCACAGGCAAACCCACACACACATCCAAACCCAAACCCACACACACACACACTGCCCACAACCAAACCCACACCCACAACCAAACCCACACCCAAAAGCAAACCCAAACCCACACCCAAACCCAAACACACACCCACAACCAAACCCACACCGACACGCAAACCCAAACCCACACCCAAACCCACACCCAACTAAAACCCACACCCAAACTCACACACGCCCAAACCCACACACACACCCACACCCAAACCAACACCCACACCCACTCCCACAGCCACACCCAAAGCCAAACCCACACCAAACCCACACCCAAACCCATACCTACACGCAAACCCAAACCCACACCCACACCCAAAATCACACCCAACCCAAACCCTCACCCAAACCCATACACACCCAAACCCAAACCTATGCCCAAACCCAAACCCACACCCACACCCAAAACCCGCACCAACATCCACACCCACACCCATACACGCACACACACCGAAACCCACAACCACATCCAAATGCACAACCACACCCAATCCCACACACATACCCAAACACACACACACATCCAAACCCACACCCAAACCCAAACCCAAACCCAATCACAAACCCACATCCACACCCAAAACGAAACCCAAACCCACATCCACATCCACACCCACACCCAAATCCAAACCCACACCCAAACCCAAACCCACACTCAAACCCAAACCCACACTCAAACCCAAACCCACACACAAACGCAAACCCAAACCCAAACCCACACCCAAACCCACATCCACAACCACACCCAAACCCACACCCAAACCCACACCCGAACCCACACCCGAACCCATACCCGAACCCACACCCGAACCCAAACACACACCCTTACCCAAACCCAAACCCACACACAAACCCAAACCCACACCCAAACCCATACCCACACCCAAACACAATCCCAAACCAACTCCCAAATGCACATCCAAACCCAAACGCAAACCGAAACCCACATACAAACCTACACCCACACACAAACCCAAACCCATTCCCAAACGCACATCCAAACCCACACCCACAACCAAACGCACATCCAAACCCACAACCACACCCAAATCCACACCCAAACCTAAACCCGCATCCACATCCAAACTCACACCCAAACCCACACACGCACCCAAACCCACACACGCACCCAAACCCACACACACACCCAAACCGAAACCCACACCCAAACCCACACCCACACCCAAACACAAACCCAAACCCACTCCCAAATGCACATCCAAACCCACACCCAAACCCAAAGCACACACACAAACACAGACCGAAACCCACACACACACCCACACTGCCCACACACAAACCCAAACCCAAACCCACACCCACACCCAAAACCACACACAAACCCAAACACAAACCCACACCCACACCCACACCCAACCCGACACCCAAACCCACACCCACACCCACACCCAAACCGACACACAAACCCAAACCCACACCCACACACAAACCTACACTCAAACCCAAATCCACACTCAAACCCAAACCCACACCCAAACCTAAACCCACAGGCAAACCCACACACACACCCAAACCGAAACCCACACACACACACACTGCCCACAACCAAACCCACACCCACAACCAAACCCACACCCAAAAGCAAACCCAAACCCACACCCAAACCCAAACACACACCCACAACCAAACCCACACCGACACGCAAACCCAAACCCACACCCAAACTCACACACGCCCGAACCCACACACACACCCACACCCAAACCAACACCCACACCCACTCCCACAGCCACACCCAAACCCAAACCCACACCAAACCCACACCTACACGCAAACCCAAACCCACACCCACACCCAAAATCACACCCAACACAAACCCTCACCCAAACCCATACACAGCCAAACCCAAACCCACGCCCAAACCCAAACCCACACCCACACCCAAAACCCGCACCCACATCCACACCCACACCCATACACGCACACACACCGAAACCCACAACCACATCCAAACGCACACCCACACCCAATCCCACACACATACCCAAACACACACACACATCCAAACTCACACCCAAACCCAAACCCAAACCCAATCACAAACCCACATCCACACCCAAACCCAAACCCAAACCCACATCCACATCCACACCCACACCCAAATCCAAACCCACACCCAAACCCAAACCCACACTCAAACCCAAACCCACACTCAAACCCAAACCCACACACAAACCCAAACCCAAACCCAAACCCACACCCAAACCCACATCCAAACCCAAACACACACCCAAACCCACACCCGAACCCACACCCGAACCCACACCCGAACCCACACCCGAACCCACACCCAAACCCACACACACATCCAAACCCAAATCCACACACACCCAAACCCACACACACACCCACACCCAAACTAACACCCACACCCAATCCCAAAACCACACACAAACCCAAACACAAACCCACACCCACACCCACACCCAAACCGACACCCAAACCCATACCCAAACCAACACGCAAACCCAAACCCACACCCACACCCACACCCAAACCGACACCCAAACCCAAACCCACACCCACACACAAACCCACATCCAAATGCAAACCCACACCCAAACCCACACCCACACCCAAACCTACACTCAAACGCAAATCCACACTCAAACCCAAACCCACACCCAAACCCAAACCCAAACCCAAATCCACAGCCAAACCCAAACCCAAACCCACACCCAAACCCACACCGAAAATCAAAACCAAACCCACATCCACACCCAAACCCAAACCCACTCCCAAACCCAAACCCAATCCCAAACCCACACCCACACCCACACCCAAACCCACTCCCAAACCCACACCCAAACCCAAACCCACACCCAAACCTACACCAAAACCCAAACCAAAACCCACACCCAAACCCACAACCAAACCCAAACCCAAACCTAAACCCACACCCAAACCCACAACCAAACCCAAACCCCCACCCAAACACGCATTCACAACCACACCCAAACCCAAACACACACACACACACCCAAACCCACACCCACACCCAAACCCACACCCAAACCCACACACAAACCATCAGACACGCACACACACACGGAAACCCACACCCAAACCCAAAGCACTCACACACACACACACACACTGAAACCCACACTCACACCCACACTGCCCACACACAAACCCAAACCCACACCCAAACACAATCCCAAACCAACTCCCAAATGCACATCCAAACCCAAACGCAAACCGAAACCCACATACAAACCTACACCCACACACAAACCCAAACCCATTCCCAAACGCACATCCAAACCCACACCCACAACCAAACGCACATCCAAACCCACAACCACACCCAAACCCACACCCAAACCTAAACCCGCATCCACATCCAAACTCACACCCAAACCCACACACGCACCCAAACCCACACACACACCCAAACCCACACACGCACCCAAACCCACACACACACCCAAACCCACACACACACCCAAACCCACACACACACCCAAACCCACACACGCACCCAAACCCACACACGCACCCAAACCCACACACACCCACAAACCGAAACCCACACCCAAACCCACACCCACACCCAAACACAAACCCAAACCCACTCCCAAATGCACATCCAAACCCAAACCCAAACCCACACCCAAACCCACACCCACACCCAAACCCAAACCGACTCCCAAACGCATATCCAAACCCACACCCACACCCAAACGCACATCCAAACCCACAACCACACCCAAACCCACACCCAAACCCAAACCCACATCCACATCCAAACTCACACCCAAACCCACACACAAACCCAAACCCACACACAAACACACACACACACACAAACAAACCCAAACCCACATCCAAACCCACATCCAAACCCACATCCAAATCCACATCCAAACCCACACCCAAACCCATATCCAAACCCAAATCCACACCCAAACCCACAC